>NC_133620.1:194145767-194313267 GCF_048593235.1 Sminthopsis crassicaudata
AGAATAGAAAGTACATTGGAGTCAGAAAATCTGGGTTCAAATCTTATCTCTAATAATTACTAGTTGTTTGACCTAGTTATGTTACCTCCCCAAGCCTCACTTTGCTTATTTATGAATCTAGAAGAGCTGGGCTAGATCATCTCCTAAGGTTCTTTTCCATTCTGAAATCCTGTGATGTTATGACAGTTAGCTTTTTCCACATGGGCTTAGTTTTAAATATATGATTTTGTTATGTGAATAATACTTTTGCACCAATTTTAGCCAAAAATAGATGTTGGCATAGACAAAAGCATAAAGATGGTTAAGTGAGGAAAAGTGTTGGGGGTATGGCCCAATTTGATTAGAATATGGAGTAATTAGACATGGAGTAGAGCAGTGGTTCTCAAGGTGTGGTCTGAGGATGTCTGGGGGCTCTTGTGTGGTCAAAACTATTTTCATAAAAATACTAAGATGATCCTTTTTTAACTACATATCTGTGTGAAACCAGATTTTCTTCATATGTTTCAATCAAAATAACATTATAACAGATTGAATACATTATCAGATATGAGAATCCATCTGTCTTCTATTAAGTCAAACATTAAAGAAATCTGCAAAAATATGTAAAACAATGCCACTCAGTAAATTCTTTTGGTTTGAAAAACAGTTATTTTTCATAAAATATGTTTTTATATTAACATATAATAAGTTTATTATTTTAAGTGAATAAATATTTTAAAACTTAATTAGTTGAAAATATTGATGGTTATAACACACAACTTAAAAACTCTATGCAGTCCTCAATAATTTTTAAGAATGTAAAGGGTTCTTGCAACCAAATTATTTGAACTTTGTAGTAATATGAAGTAAACTTGATTAGAGGTTGGTTTGAACCAATTTGTGTTTAGGTTTGTCTATTTGGCTGAGAAATTAGCATCTAACTTGTAGGCTACAGAGAGCCATCGACAACTTTTTAAGCAATAGAGTACTAAAATAATATTTCTGGGTTAGAAAGACAAATTTACATTAGAATATGGTGTAGATTTGAGAACAAAGACATATAGCATATTAGACTAATTAAGAAGTTACTATAATAGTAAAGTGGCAGATAATATGGACCTGATTTAGAGTGGTTAAGAGCAGGATTGAAGAATGGAGGGCATGTTTGAAGTATTTTGGGAAGCAGAATCGAAAAGACCTGGAATCTAGTTATGAGAGCAGGACAGCTAGGTAGAGAAAGGGAAGATATAAAATGATTGAGGATTTGAGCTTGGGTGACTAGGTTGATTCCTATTCCATCAACAGCAATAGAAGAGTAAAAAAGACAAACACATTTTGCAGGAAAGAATATGACTTCAATTAAAAAATTAAATGTCTGTATTTAAATTATATAATTTAACATCAAATTATATAACCAACTAAACTTATTTAGTGATTTTTTATATCTAAATCAGTTCATTTATACCATAAAGAATCCTAACTATTCTCAGTAATACTCTTCGACATTTCTTCTCTCTTTATATATTTCATGCAAATATTTCCAGTGCCTCAAACAGTACTAGGTATATAATCAGTGCTTAATAAATCCTTATTGATTGATCAATCCATAAAGTACTGTCCAGATTTCTTTGTATTCTTTGATGAGTTTAGTCAGGATGTGTTGTTTGAGGTGCTGTAGCATCCAGGTTGAAATATTCAGCAAATGATTGAATGTGTGGGTATTAAGATTAAAGAGGGAGACTATAATGTCCAGAATGTGAAAGTGTACTAGTGCCATAGCTGATTATTGTGTTCTATTTTAAATACCAAGTGTTAGTAGAATAACTGAAAAACTAAAGAGCCTTTGGAGAAAGGTAAACAGAATGAATCCTTTTTTTTTTTTTTTTTTTTTTCCTGAGGCTGGGGTTAAGTGACTTGCTCAGGGTCACACAGCTAGGAAGTATTAAGTGTCTAAGACCAGATTTGAATGCAGGTTCTCCTGACTTCAGCGCTGGTGCTCTATTCACTATTCCACTTAGCGGCCCCGTGAATCCTTTTCTTTAAAAAACCAGTTTTTATGAGGGAAAGAGGATGAAATTAGATTGTTTATGGGCAAGAAATTACAATTTAGAGTTGAAAGGGAGAATAGGAAGGAAGTGTCATTGAGCAGTAAAAAGGGTACAGAACCCAGGAATAGTAAAGAGGAAACTTTGCCAAATACCTAATTTTTCTAAAAGTCAGACTTACTATTATCTACTGAAAAATCACAGTCTAAAACTAAGAAATATTGACCTGGACAAATAAGAAAATGCTATATAAATACTAAACAATAGATCAGAAATTTGTTTCTTTTGAAATCCAGTGGCTTTTAGTGAAATTTGTCTCTTTCCTCTCAACAGCTCAGAAGGATTTTTGGGGAAGTAAGATTTTAAAGTGTTTATTCAGATGATTAAAAAAAAAGATTACATAGGGAATCTACCAAACTTTGAGTGCATACTGAAAATTGCCACTGCACTCTCTCCCCCAGTTGTTTTTAAACAAACATATTTTCTATATTTAGTTATGTAATTAGCTAGCATTTAGATTTTGCTTTAAGGTTTGCAAAATATTTTATTATTTCATCTTACTTTGGTCCTTACAATAACACTATGACATAGTATTGTTATTGTCCCTTTTTTTATAGATGAGGAGGCTGAAATCAGAGATGTTAAGTGATTTGTAGAATGTGAATTCTGGTTTTCTTGATTCCATGTGCCACCTTCCATATCCTGTCTAATACATCTTCTTCCCTTCTCCCCCTACCCCCAAGAAGATAAACTTCTTGAAAATAAAATCTCTATCTTTATCTTTCTCCCTTCCTCCCTCTCCCTTTCCCCTTCTCTCTTTTCCCTTTCTCTTTCCTTCTTCCCTTTCCCCCTATTTCCAGCACTTAATGTATTGTCTTGAATTAAGAGTTGCTTCAACAATACTGTATGAAGATATATTCTGATGGAAGTGGATATCTTCAACATAAAGAAGATCCAACTCACTTCCAGTTGATCAATGATGGACAGAAACAACTACACCCAGAGAAGTAACACTGGGAAGTGAATGTAAATTGTTAGCACTAATATCTGTCTGCCCAGGTTACTTATATATACCTTTGGAATCTAATACTTAACGTGCAACAAGAAAATGGTATTTACACACATGTATTGTATCTAGGTTATACTGTAACACATGTAAAATGTATGGGATTGCCTGTCATCTAGGGGAGGGAGTAGAGGGAGGGAGGGGAAAATTTGGAAAAATGAATACAAGGCATAATGTTATAAAAAAATTACTCATGCATATATACTGTCAAAAATGTATAATTATAAAATTAATTTTAAAAAAGAATTAATAGTTGCTTAACAAATGCTTATTGATTGATAGATCCATTGAGGAAATTCAGAACTGAAATGGTCATTACTTCATGAGAAAAGCAATGAACAAATTTGAGAAACATTTCTGTAGAACCATTCACACTAAGAAAAGTTGAAAGATTTTTTTTTGTTTTTATAAAATATATCTTATTTCAATGCTTTCAATACAGTGGCTAGAAGTGATAGAACTATATTCCTTTATAGACTAGAGAACTTTCATATAATCTACCCATGACCAGATAGGACAAACATGACAAAATTGTAAAGATATTTAGTAATCACAGGCCATTCCAATGATTAAAGAAGTTTACTTAAAAAAAAAAAAAAAAAACCAAACCTTTCTTTTACTAATCTTAAAGCAATTAAGTTTTCCTATGGTTAACTCAGGGTTTAGTATTCACTGACCTTTAAGAGCAAGAATTAACAGCATTGATTAAGATCATTTATTGACATAAATTCTTTTTATTATAGTTGTTCAGTCTTTTCAATCATGTCTGACTCCTTGTGACTTCATTTGAGGTTTTTCAGAGAAAGATATTGTAGTAGTTTGTCATTTCCTTCTCCAACTCATTTATAATTCAGGTAAACAGGATTAAATGACTTGCCCAGGGTCACATAGCTAGTTAGTGTCTGGGGTCAGATTTGAACTCAGGTTTTCCTGACTCCAGGCCTGGTACCCTATCCACTGTGCCACCTAGTGTCCCTATTCTTGAGTTCACCAAATATAATTTGATTATGCATTTTTAGCACCAGAGTCCCTTCCTATATAGATTCCCCTAAAAAGCTGCTCCATGTATAAAATCCATTTTAGGTCAGCTCTTTTTCAAGTCTGTAACTCATAAACTCCCAATGGCATTTCTTTTATTAAATCAATCAAGAAGCCCAATGCAAAGTAAGAGACATTTAATTAACTACATAATATACTGACATAAAATAACTGACAAAGGGAGTTCCTTTCATTCACATAAGGGTACACTCACAAATTCCCACAGAGAATTCCCAACAGCCTGAACAACTTATAGTCCTGGGGTTGTGTTGCAGCTGGGACCTCTTTCTCCTTCTGTTTAGATGTTCCTCTATGTCTCCAGATCAACTGAAATCACCTGCTGTGGGCTGCTGTGCTGCGTTCCTGAGCTACCATCTGTTTTCCATGGCCTTCTGCTGCTTCCTGGCACTCTTCAGTTTCTAATGTTTACAGCCCCCCAGGATAAGGGGGTCTATTAGCTCTTTCTGTTCACAATTCAGAGTATATCCCAACTCTTTGATCTTTCAGTCTTAGTCAGAGAAGTCTGTAGACATTAGTCTTTATGTTTCCTGAGCTGCCATTTTGTGGTCTTTGACTTAGGTGACATATACTCCATTTTAACTTTTATCTACTCCATCATGTCCACTGTGGTCCATGCAAAGCATTCTCTGGGGACATCACTAAAAGGGATGAACAAGTAATCTTTATCTTACCTGCCTTCCAGAAACAGTCATTGCCTTTCTTACTTTCTAAGTTATATATTTAGAGATATTGGAGAGCTGCTATGTATTTCTTATACCTGAAGCTCTTAAACTTCAGGGTCTGTTTTTTTGTTCAGCTATTGAAAGCTTATTCTGTAGAAAGCTGTATTAATATAACGTAGAAAATAAAAGCTATAGCTCATTATTAACTTTATACTTTCTATTATCTGAGCTGAGCAGCAGGTCTAATGATCTACATAGCAAAGTTTTACCACAATCAGTAACAAAGACTTAATTTCTCACAGTGGTGTATGAATAATAGTGATGCAGGCAATTAATCTTATGTGGTTAAAGTCTGAAAGATAATTGAAACTATTATCTCTTTGTGCTTAAAATGAGGTTTGCAATACTTTAACAAGAATAGTTGGACTTAATTAAAGTGCAGTGGACACTGAGTGAAAACAGAAATTATCTTTTGGAGGATTTCTCTACTAGATTGCAGGTTATATTCTTCTCTCCTCCTTTCCCCCACCTCCTCTGCCTCCCCTTTTTTCCCCCTTTCCCTCCCAATCTTCTTCCCTCCTTTTCCCTCTTCTCCCTCTTTCTCTTTTCCATCTTCTCCCTTCCTTTTCTCTTCCCCCTCCCTCTTTCTTCTTTTCTCTTTTCCTTCCCATCTCCCCCCTCTCTTCCTCCCTTTTCCTACTCTCCTTCTTCCTTCCCCTCTCCCCCATTAGATGTACTTGTGAAGGTACCAGGTAAAGAGTTGCACAAGATGGGCAGGTCAGATCATCTGGGATAGTGGAGGAAACACCCAAATTGATGATCTCTTTAGTTATTTGTATTTTACCTCCCCCATAGAATGTAAACTCCTTTAGAGGAGAGACAATTTTATATTTGCTTTTATATCCCTTACATTTAGCACAATGACAGATACATAGTGGATGCTTAATAAATATTTATTGAATTAAATTGAATTGAGAAGTTAAATGACTGCCACACATTGAGAATATAATAAATATACCCTATTTAAAATTTGACACTGTTGACTATACTCTCCTCCTGGAAATTCTATCTTTTCTAGGTTCTTTTGATGCTTCTCTCCCTGGTTCTCCTTCCATCTGCCTGACCTTGCCTTCTCAGTGTCTTTTGCTATCTCATCATCTATTTCATGTCCTATAACTGTGGGCATTCTCATCTGCTCTGTCTTATGTCTTTTCTTATTACATTCTCTCTTGGTGGCCTTATCATCTTGCATGAAGTTTATTATCTCCATGCAAATACCTTATGGATCTCTATATCTATCCCATTCTCTCTTCCTTGAGCTTCAGTTTTTCATGCCGTCTTCAAATTGGATAAAAAAATTTAACACATCTTAAACCAAATCCATTCTTTCCCCCTCTCTACTTAAGCCCTCCCCCTTTTCAAACTTTCTTATTTGTGTTAAAAGTACCATCAATTTTCCTGTTTTTACAAAGTTTGGTTATCCTCATTCTCCCTCACCCCACAAGTTCATCCATTGTCAATTTTTTGCCATTTTTACCTCCATAACATGTTTCATACCTGACCCCTTATTTCTACTTACAAAGTCATCACTTTAGTTTGGGTCCTCATTATTATTTACCTAAATTATTGTAATAGTCTCCTAATTGGTCTATTAGTCTCAGTTCTTTTGAGTCCATTCTCCATCCAGCTGTCAAAGTGATTTTCCCTAAGTAAAGATTTTATTATCATTTCCTTACTCAATAAGCTTTTTTGGTTCCCTATTGCCTCTAGGATTAAATAGAAACCCCCTGTTAAATTTTTAGAGTTCTTCATAAACTGTTCTGAAACTATCTTTTGAACAACATTTGCATATTATCTTCTGTGATCTAGACAAATCAACCTGTTTCTGTTCCTCACACATGATCCTTTACCTCCCATCTCCATGACTTTGCACTGTTACTCATGTCCAGAATGCTTTCCATCTTTACTTTTACTTCATAAAATCTCTTTCTTCCTTTAGGTCATAGCTCAGATTCCACATTCTACCCAAAGCCTTTCCTGATTTCCCCAAAGCTAGCATACTTCTTCCTTAATTATTTTGTATTGAACTACTTTGTGTTTGTTTGTATGTATACTCATTATTATTATTTTCTGAGATTCTATGATTGCAAATATTGTGCATGTACTCTCTCTCTCCCTCTCTCTTTCTCTCTCTCTTTCCTTCCTCCTCCTCCTCTTCCTTCTTTTCTTCTTTCTTCCTCCTCCTCCTCCTCCTCCTCCTCCTCCTCTTCCTTCTTCTTCTTCTTCTTCTTCTTCTTCTTCTTCTTCTTCTTCTTCTTCTTCTTCTTCTTCTTCTTCTTCTTCTTCTTCTTCTTCTTCTTCTTCTTCTTCTTCTTCTTCTTCTTCTTCTTCTTCTTCTTCTTCTTCTTCTTCTTCTTCTTCTTCTTCTTCTTCTTCTTCTTCTTCTTCTTCTTCTTCTTCTTCTTCTTCTTCTTCTTCTTCTTCTTCTTCTTCTTCTTCTTCTTCTTCTTCTTCTTCTTCTTCTTCTTCTTCTTCTTCTTCTTCTTCTTCTTCTTCTTCTTCTTCTCTTTCCCTTAACCTCTTTCCCTCTCCCTTCCCATCCTTGATAGAGATATGTAAATATAAGTTTATCTAGAATACATTATTTTCTTTGAGAATTAAGATTATTTTATTTATTTTTTTTAAATTTGTATCCCTGATGTACCTACCAAATCTGCAACATAAAAAGTGCTCAATAAAGGCTTGATTAATTGAAGAGGAAAAAGACAAAATATATCTTAGAAAATTGCTGTGACTTGGAAAATATTGAAAACCACTAGTCAGGAGAAGCTTTAAGAAAGATTTGATGTGCAATTTGGAGAAAGCCACTGGCAAGATAGTAGAGTTATAATAACGCCAATAAATAATAGCTTTTACTTGTGTGGAAAAAGGTGCAGGTTTTGTAAAAATAAAGATTTTACAGTTACAAAGTAATTTATATTACCTTTTTTGATCTTTCCAACATCAGTGTTAGTTAGATAGTGCAAGTATGTATCATCAACCCATTGTACAGAAGATGAAACTGAGATTCATAAATGTCCATTTGACTTAAATATTCTATAGCTAGAAAGTAGTTGATCTGAATCTGAGTTTTCTGACTTCAAAATCATTTCTATTCCCATCATATCTATCTTACAGAGCAGTTTAAACCATAACCTATCAGAAGATCTCCAAAAATTGAATAGATTCTGATTTAGTTACCAGTCTGGAGGGCTCCAGGCTTAGCAAATATTTTCAGAGTGATATCTTATGCAATAGATACTGATTTTGTTAGAAGAACATGAAACCGCAACTCAAAAAGGTTGGCGTAGAGCTACAAGAGACTTTAGAGTTCATCTATTCTAACCTTCTCATTTTTATAAATCTTGTAACATATCTCAGAAGAAAACTCTTGCCAAGGGAGAGCAATTTGTCTTCTCTCAAGAAGGAATAGCATTTATTTGTGTTTTGGATAATTGCAGGTCATACATTTTTAGCTTGGATTTTATCTTGTAAAACTGGGCAAGCATTTGGAGTCAGGTTGGGATCCTGGCTCTCTGCCTCTTAGTGCCTGCTACTCATTAATGTATGCCTTTCCAGAAAATGTTTATCATCTATAAAATTAAGGGCTTGGACATATCATATCCAGAGTCCCTTCCAGGGGTCCTAAATACTGATCTGAAAGCCCAGAATGCCAGCAGGGAATTTGAGATGATCCTAGAAACTTAAGAACTTTCAAATGATCACTCCTGATTGGGGAAAAAGGACCTAGAAAATATCTTCCCTCAGAAAGGAAAAATGTAAAACTCCATGCATTTAATAAATACCTTAATTAAATAGATATTACCTCTAGACTTGTGTTGGGATAGGGAAGTGAGGTCCCAGAAAGATGTAGAGAAATTCCTGTTTTTAAAATGTGTAACTAGTTGATTTTTTTTTAAAGTGCTTCATGTTTTTAAAAAGATTGCAATATTTGTAATAGAAAGGCAGAATCCCCTTGACCATAGGGATGCCACTTTTTATAAAAAATTTAAAATGACAAGCATGTTAATCCAAGAAAGAGATTAAATCTTTATAATTGTTCTTTTTAAAGAATATTTTAAGAACCTAAGAAATAACAACAGATATGAATATATTAACAAAGAACAACAACAACAAAAAAGAATTGTGAACTTCTATTGCCTACCATTTTAAGTGTAAATTAAATTTAACATGATACTGACAAAGCCATCCTACTTTTTAATATTCCCATTTGTACTTCTTTCTGTTTTTTCTGTGTGTTTTATATTCTATTAAATATCTTCTAATCCTTTTCTTCCTTACCCCTCCTCCTTTTTCTTTTCTTTCTCATAACTACTCTCATTCTTCTTCCTTCTTCCTCAATAGAAATGCTCTTTTTTTTTTTTAAGAATATATACACAAAGACACCCACAACAACAACACAGTGGTCATCTATAAATGCACATCTTGTTCATCATGTTTTTGCTAAGACGCAGAAAGCATGTTTCATTATCAGTCTTCTGTAGCTATGATTGACAACTTATATACAGAAGGAACAGTGGAGATTATATGTAGTCTAATCTTCTGGAAATATGAGGAAACTGATTACAGAAAAAGGAAAACTGGAAAGAATTCTGGATTTGGAGTGAAGAAAAATCTGGGTTCACATTATCACACAATGACTGTGTGACACTGGAGAAGTCATTCCATTTTTCTGATATATAATTTTTTAATCTGTAAAACAGGAATATTAATACATGTGTTACTTGGGTCACAGTATTGTTGTGAGGAGAGTGCTCTGTGATTACAAGAATGTTTGGGTACCCTGGTTCTGAAAAAAAAAAGGCATAAATCTCAGTCTTCTGTGATTTAGAGTAACATAAATGCGGTTGCCTTAATGTCAAGTACTTTGCCTCATTCAAAATATCAATAATCCTAATGTCTGGTAAGAACAAAACAATGATAAGAATGGAAATCTTCTTGGAAAATCATCAATTTTTTCCTCTACTTGGAAAACAAAATTAAAAGTACTGAAAGATAATATCACAATAATAATAAATAACTGGAATGAGTTTCTATAGACACTATTCCTAGGAAGATTTAATCAATCAATTAATCAATCAAAAGCATTTATTAATTACTCACCATGTGCCAAACCACCTCCTGCTATTCTCAGCTAACTATCCTGAACTATAGCCTTTAGTCCTGGCCTCCTTTTGTGGGCAGGAATTATTTCTCCTCCTTTCTCCATAGCAACAGCAATTCTCTTTCAAGAAGTATTTGTCTCACTCCCTAAAGCAGTAGTCTTAGTCATTTGGGGGTGGGATGGGCTGGCGTTCAGGGTGGAAGTGGGGTCATCTGGAATGATTTAGAGTGGCACAATCTCATGCAACCAAGGCACATCAGACTAGATTATCCAAATTATTAACTGACTTGAAGCATACTAACTAAGAAGAATCTACTCCAACCTGAAATTTGACTGGAACTATTAGTACTAAGAAATTTATGAGGCAAAAGAGAAAATAGTGTAGGTTTTGTGTAAATTTGTGGGTTTACACTTCAATATGATTACATATATTTATTGGAAAATGATTTGACCTGTGAACAATCACAAAATCATAGAATCTAAGAGCTGAAAAGAGACGGCATCCTACAAACAAAGGAGCTGATAGTTTATCAGCTATGCCACAGCCAAAATAAACTTGGAGTGAAGGTATGCTTGTAGCAGCTACTTTAAATTTGAGCTCATTCTCTCCATAAGGGTAGCAGGAGAGTTATATTTGTATTTCCATTTTTGTAATATCACGTTAGTAAATGTTCCTTTAAAAAAGTTAAATCAATGTTGTTATTCAGTCATGACCCTGTTTGGGATTTTCTTGGCAAAGATGCTGGAGAGATTCACCATTTCCTTCTCTAACTCATTTTATAGATGAGGAAACTGAGGCAAAAAGGGTCAGGTGACTTGCCCAGGATTACATAACTAGTAACCGTCTGATTTAAAATCAAGAAGATAAGTCTTCCTGATTTGGAACCCAGGGCTCTATCCATTGTGCTACCTAGCTGCCTTTGGTGACTATATCCATCCATACACAGATATACATACATCCATAAACACTTATACATATGTATATCTGTATATCTATGTACATATGTATGTATATATGTTGTTTTTCTCTTCCTCTGTAGTAAATGTAAGTTCTTTAAGAGCAAGGACTTTCCCTTTTTATCTTTGTATCTCCAGTGCCTAACACTGCCTGACTCAAAATAAGATGCTTGATAAAAGCTTGTTGAATTGAAGCAATCCCCTGTTTTATAGATTGAGTAACTGAATTGAAATATCGGTATTGGCTTTACTTTTGGAAATATTAATGAAAAGTCTGTAGCTTTCCCCGTTGCCATTTTTCATTTTTCTCTTTCTCAGTCTTGGTTCTGGCTTTAGTTATTGATATGTTCTGCCTGGATCAGCCATTTGATCTTCTCTTATTCTGTTTTTGCTGGGAGGTTTTCAGGGTGAATAAAGAAAGAAGCAGTGAGTGGCAAGGAAGAGAGATAAAGGAAGTGCTTAGACATTCACAGAATAGGTCAAAGAACTTTATTTAACACATCTGATTGATAAAGAACAATGAGCCAGAGTGTGTAAATTCCTCTGGGAATCTGGGGAAATGGGATAGTGATCAGGCAGATTGCTAACGTCTTTGTCTAGCCCCAAAGTATTCATCTCAAGAACTAGAGTAGTAATAAAATAATAAAAAATGGCATTTAACTCTAGAAGTTTTAATATTTTTACAAATGCATTTGAAATGCTATATACCCTAATTCTGAAAATAAATTTTAATGAAAAATTTTTGCAAAAGATGATAAATTGACCGTTAGACAATATAGAGACTATATATGTTCTCATAGTCCCCTGCCACTCAGGCAAGAGGAGGGAAGTATATTTTATCATGTTTTCTCCAGCATTATTATTGATCTTTTTTATTTTGGGGGGGAAAAACCTGTTTTGTTGATGTCTTTTTTCTACATATGTCAGTCATTCTCCACCCTAAATCTCTTCCAGTGAGCCCTCCCCCCACCTTGTTACAAAAAAACCCCACAATCCCACAACAAAACAAAACCATTAAGAAAGGACTTTGGAAACAAAAACCTTGTCTGATAATAAATAACATTATTCTGTCCTAGTAGTAGTTGATTTCATTTTTCTTCCATAAGGAAAGAGGTAAATTTCATTTTTTTCTTTTCTAGATCATTGCTTTGTAAGTTCGAATAACTTCATTCCTAGAATTTGTAGCCTCAGTGTCTAGCAAGCACTTGCCATGTAGCAGTCACTCAATAAAAGTTTGTTGATTGATAGGTTGGTTAATTGTATTACTCAGACTTCAACATTTCTTTAATGATCTTTTCATTATTGTTGTTACTGTTGCTGTGAATATTACTGTCTTGGATCTGCTTATTTTACTCTTTATCACGACCAAAGAATCTTATCATTATTACCTTTTCAATTATCAGAATTTTACTTCCCTTAGTGATCCTTGATAAGTTACTTAACATTCCTTAGCCAGTTTCCTCATCTGTAAAAGGAGCTAAAAATAGCACCAAAAACTTCGGGTTATTGTGAGGATAAAATGAGACAATATTTGCAAAGTCCTTTGCAAACTTTAAAACACTATGTAACTATTAGTTACTAATGCTATTTTCCATTCACATTGTTGTAGTCATTGTGTATATCATTCTTTTCAATCTAAATTAAAAAAAAATTCTGCTTTAGACAGATTGAATTTAACAATTATCACATTTATGACAATGGTATTTTCTGCCGTTAAGTGGATTTGTAGGCAATGGACTTTGGGAAATGTTCAGCTAGGAAAGTAACTTACTTCAGAGTTATCAGTAGCAGCAGGCAAATTTCTTCTGGAACATGTCATGTTGATAGGAGATTTGAGAGTGGGGGGCAGCAAGTTCTGTGAGGTGACCTGTTTTAACTATTTGATTTTGTGACCCTTGGTTTTCATTAAATCTAGGCAAAAGAGCTGTAAACCTTTTTTTTTTTTTTTTTTTTTTTTTTTTTTTTTTTTTTTTTTGCCAGGTCCTTTGATTTCATTAGATTTCCTGGCTTCAGAAAGTTTTGTATTCAAGCCACTCTCTCCAAGGGAGAGCTTTGTAGAACACCCACAGAAATTTTGTGAACTTTAGAATCTTCACCATCCTTTCCTCCAAGATGCCTTCTTTTCTCCTCTCCTCTTCAAAATACTTGAATCTTTGGTATTTCTTTTCCCTTTGTCAATTCGCCACAATTTCCATGTGCTAAAAAAAAAAAAAAAAAAAGAAAAAAAAAAAGATACTAGACTTGACATCATGTCTGCCAGGAAATATAGGTAGTGATTACTCTTTCAATAAGAATAATAATTTATTGTTGTTGTTATTTCAATTGGATCTAATGCTTCATGACCTTATTTATTTATTTATTTTTTTTTTGCAAAGATACTAGAGTGGTTTGCCAATTCCTTCTTCAAACCCATTTTACAGATAAGGAAACTGAGTCAAAGAAGTTAATCTACTTGACCAGGGTCTCACAGCTACTAAATGTCTGAAGCTGGATTTGAATTCATATAGATGAGTCTTCCTGATTCCAAGCCCGGTTTCAATCTGCTGTGGCACCTAGCTGCCAATTAAGCACCTACCACAAAAAAAGATAAGAGAAATGATGCTGGGAGGAAAAGATAATGATTTTGTATGGGGTGTCACTGATTTTGTTCCTGTGGATGACTTGTTTCCTTTCTGTTAGGATTACTAGGTGAGAACTCAGGTTGACTTGATAGAAAGGAGCAAGCTCATTGGTTGAAGTGGTTCTTCCCAGAAGCCCTTGCATTATCCCACGCCCATTCTCTGGGAGGATAAAAGAGGACACCACTCCAGGAAGAAGAGAAGACTGCACTACATCTGGCTTGACGCAGCTCTCTGCAGGAAGGGAAGTCGGCTCTCTGCAGGAAGGGAAGTCACTTCTCTGGACAAGAGTTAACAGCAACTGCCTGGAGACAACGGTTCGTTACAGGAAGAAGAATCTGTCTGAGAGATTTGAGTAGACACAGAAGATCTCTTCCCAGAGAGTGATCCGGCAGCTTCTGGAGACGACAGCTCGCTACACCTTTCCTTTGGCTAAATGCTGGAGAGTTGTAAAGAAAAAATACTACTTCATGAAAATAAAGAGACTTGGTCTATTGGAAAGCTTCTGAGTCAAAGTTGCCACAATCAGTCAAACTAAACCACTTGCTATTTCCAGAGCTCTACCCTCCATCTCCAATGCCCTTCCCATCCAGAATGCACCATCTCTTCACCTCTTCCTCCAAAGTTCTTCTCTTAGAAAGAGAAAACATTTCCTGAGACACTTGTTCATGAACTACTCTTTCCATCTTATGTCTTCAGATTACATCACTTCATTCATCAGTGTACTTCTAAAGCCCAAAAGAATGTAAGCTCCTTGAGAGTAGAGGATGTTTTTGATATATCTTTCTCTTCAGTCCCACAGTTCCTAGCATAGTGCACACATTAGGTACTTAATAAATGCTTATTGGTTTGGATTGGGGATCAGGAGGGTTATAATGATGCAGTGACCACAGTAATTTGTCTCCAGTATGCTTGCAATGGGAAATCCTTAGCATTTGGAGGGTTAGCAACAAAAATGTTCCATTTCATCACTAGCCTAATACAGCCTCAACAAAGAAGTTTGTAATTCATGATCTGATGAAAGCTGCCTCTGTGGGCCATTGACCCATAGTTTTAATTACCCAACCCAGCCCTCAGTGGTTAATGATTTGCTACATTTTTGAAACATATCCAGAAACTACTCAGACAAGTTCAATTCTGTGAGAAAAGCAAAGGTCAAGAATGAATGATTGCTTGTCAGCTACAATAGTGATCTGTTGGATTTACTTCCTTTAGCCTTCCAACTGACCCATATTAAATTCATTATCATACCAGACATAAAGAAACATTGTGTGGAGGCTACAGTTGGGATGTTCCCTAAGGCTAAAGGAAAGGTGCTATATACTCACTACAATGCAAAAATAAGTGAGATAAGGAGATGGACAACAAATAAAAAGAAGAAATATTAAGAGAATATTCACATTTCATTTTGTGTTCCCTTCTTCATGGTTGACATATTTGATCAGAGAACTCTAGAAATTTATTGTTATTTGTTGTTCATTCGTTTGACGCTTTTTAACCTTATTTCTTCTTTACAGTGACCCCCTTTGCAGAATTCTTGACAAAAATAATGAAGTGATTTGCCAATTCCTTCTCAAATTCATTTAATAGATGAGGAAACTGAGGCAGACAGGGTTAAGTGACTTGTCCAAGGTCACACAGTAAATGTCGGAGGCCAGATTTGAGGACTGATTCCAAGCCCCGTATTCTATCCATTGCAACACTTAGAATTGGACAAAATATTAGGTCATCAAGTTACTCTTTTCAAGAATGACATTGTTTTCTGTATATTTCCTCTTAGGATGCAGAGCAATCTTAAATGTTCAAATTTTAATAATTCGAACTATTATCTCTGGAGATCACCTCAGTGGATGAGCAAAAAGCTTGAAATCACCAAGATCATCCAAAATATTTCTGAATTATCCTTGTGATAAAATCTTGGCAGACATGCTCTCTATCTGACATTATCACCTACAAAGACTGACACATAAATAACTTCAGTGTGGAACAAATCCTAGGTTAAATAATTTCCTGCATTTGCACACTGTAAATCTGTTAATCCATTGAATGGCAGTCCTGAGTTACCATAGTTCTTCTTGACATTGATGGACCTTTCCCATTCCAGAGCACTGGATGTATCTTGGTGAGCTCTACAAGTCCCTCTAGGCTCTAGCATTGATCAGGTAGCTGTGAAATTATATCTCTTTTTAAATTTACCTCATTCTTTTGAGGTTAGTCTTCTTTTTTATTACCTCATGCTACCATCTAGAACATTCTTTACTGGGAAATAACATAAAAAAGGTTGGCAGGAACGAGAAAAAATGAGATTGATACTAACAAAAAATTACAGTTATCTTCCTAAATTTAAATATATTGAAATCATAGATTTCCATCAAAGCTGACAGGGGCATCTGAGAATATCTAGACTAAACACTTTCATTTTGTAGCTCAGGGAAGAAGTCATAGAAGAGTAGCTTACAGAAATTAAATGGAAGACCTGGGATTTAAATTCAAAGCCTCTTACTCCAAGTGTAATACTTTATCATCTCACTGCCTGTTCATTTATTCCCTGTGTGTCAGATCTTTTGTGAAAAGTGGCTGTTTTCTCAGTAAAGATGCTGGAATGGTTTGCCATTTTCTTCTCCAGCTCATTTTACCGATGAGGAAATTGAGGCAAATAGGTTTAAAGTGACTTGCCTAGTGTCTGAAGTAAGATTTGAACTTAGGACTAACTCCAGACCAGCCACTCACTCTATACACTGTACCATTTAGCTATTCATTGCTTATTTATTCTTGATTGGATTTTTCCTAGCATACAGTATAATATCTTGTCTATAGAGCAGAGGTAGGAAGAGTGAGAAGAAATTTATATAGAACCTACTGTGTGCCACTGTGATAGGCTTTCCCCTTTTTTATTATATAGCTTTTAATTTATAAGATATATGCTTGGGTAATTTTTCAGCATTGACAATTGCAAAACCTTTTGTTCCAACTTTCCCCCTCCTTTTCCTCCAACCCCTCCCCCACATGGCAGGTTGACCAATATGTGTTAAATATGTTAAAGTATAAGTCAAATACAATATATGTATAGATGTCCATACAGTTATTACTGTACAAAAAAGAATCGGACTTTGAAATAGCATATAATTAGCCTGTGAAAGAAATAAAAAATGTAAGCGGACAAAAATAGAGGGATTGGGAATTCTATGTAGTGGTTCATAGTCATCTCCCAGAGTTCTTTTGCTGGGTGTAGCTGGTTCAGTTCATTACTGCTCTATTGGAACTGATTTGCTTCATCTCATTGTTGGAGAGGGCCATGTCCATCAGAATTAATCATCATATAGTATTGTTGTTGAAATATATAATGACATCCTAGTCCTGCTCATTTCACTCAGCATCAGTTCATGTAAGTCACTCCAGGCCTTTCTGAAATCATCCTGCTGGTCATTTCTTACAGAACAATAATATTCCATAATATTTATATATCACAATTTATTCAGCCATTCTCAATTGATGGGCATCCACTCAGTTTCCAGTTTCTGGCCACTACAATGAAGGCTGCCACAAACATTCTTGCACATACATATCTCTTTCACTTTAAAATCTCTTTGGGATATAAGCTCAGTAGCAACACTGCTGGATCAAAGGGTATACACAGTTTGATAACTTTTTGAGCATAGTTCCAGATTGCTCTCCAGAATGGCTAGATGTGTTCACAATTGCACCAATTTATCAGTGTCCCAGTTTTCCCACATCCCCTCCAACATTCCATATTATCTTTCCCTGTCTTTCTAGCCAATCTAATGGGTGTGTAGTGGTATCTCAGAGTTGTCTTAATTTGCATTTCTCTGATTAATAATGACTTGGAGCATCTTTTCATATAGCTAGATATAGTTTCAATTTCTTCATCTGCGAATTGTCTGTTCATATCCTTTGACCATTTGTCAATTGGAGAATGGCTTGATTTCTTATAAATTAGAGACAATGATCTATATATTTTGGAAATGAGGTCTTTATCAGAACTTTTGACTGTGAAAATGTTTTCCCAGTTTATTGCTTCCCTTCTAATCTTGTCTGCATTAATTTTGTTTGTACAAAAACTTTTCAATATGATATAATCAAAATTTTCTATTTTGTGATCAATAATGATCTCTAGTTCTTCTTTAGTCATAAATTCCTTCCTCTTCCACAGGTCTGAGAGGTAAACCATCCTATGTTCTAATTTATTTATAATCTCATTCTTTAGCCTAGGCCAATATACCCATTTGACCTTTTCTTGATGTACAGTGTTAAGTGTGGGTCAATGCCTCATTTCTGCCATACTATTTCCAATTTTTCCAGCAATTTTTGTCAAGCAGTGAGTTCTTATCCTAAAAGCTGGGGTCTTTGGGTTTGTCAAACACTAAATTATTAAAGTTATTTACTGTTTTGTCCTGTGAACCTAACCTATTCCACTGATCAACTAGTCTATTTCTTAGCCAATACCAAATGGTTTTAGCAACTGCTGCCTTATAATATAATTTTAGATCCAATATAGCTAGGCCACCTTCATTTGATTTTTTTTTCATTAATTCCCTTGAAATTCTCAACCTTTTGTTTTTCCATATGAACTTTGTTGTTATTTATTCTAGGTCATTAAAATAGTTTTTTGGGAGTGTGATTGGTATAGTGCTAAATAAATAGATTAGTTTAGGTAGTATTGTCAAACTTATTATATTTGCTCACCTGTGATAGGACTTTTACAAAGATTATCTGATTTGATTCTCACAGCTACCCTTCAAGGAATGTGTGTGTTCTGTAATCCTCATTTTATAGTTGAGAAATTTGAGGCAAACAGAGGTTAAAGGGCTTGCCAAGGATCACAAGCTAGAAAATATCTGAAGCCAAATTTGTATCAGGTCTTCCTGATTCCAGACCCAGCTTTCTATCCACTGTATTACTTAGCAAGCAGTTAATAAATGCTGAATTGAATTGAATTCTTTAAAATGTGTCCATTATCACTGGGTTTTTTTTGCAAGTGCAACATTAAAATGGGAAGTATCTCAGAAAAAAGGCAAAAAGAAGTATCATGGTATGCTCATATTGCTGCTACAGTGTACAGAATATTTCACTTAGAGTAGGGAAGAACTGAGTTCAATTCCTACCACTAGCTGCGTGAACCTCTGCCTCATTTCCCTGTCTATTGTTGTTATTCAGTCATTTTCAATTGTATCATATTCTTTATGACCCACTTTGGAGTTTTCTTGGCAAAGATACTGGAGCGGTTTGCTGTTTGCCATTTCCTTTGCTTGCTCATTTTACAGATGAAGAAACTGAGGCAAACAGGGTTTGAGTGACTCAAGATCACACAGTGGGTAAATGTACAAAAGGCCAAATTTGTACTCAGGAAGATGAGTCTTCCGACTCCAGGACTGACATTCCTTACACTGTGCCATCTAGCTGCCTCCTCTATAAAAATAGGGCTAATAATAAAACCTATACCCCGGGGTTGTTGTAAATATCAAATCAAATAATCTTTATAAAGTGCTTTGCAAAATTTATAGCACTGGATAAAAAATGATATTGTTAATGTTGCTATTACTGACAACCAATAGACTCCGGTTTTCTCCGGTCAGCTGGAATGAAGATTTTAGAACAGATGGCTCTCTATATAAAATACCTCATATTAAACACAGGACTATTATTAGGAGGGAGTTCATAGTTGGTCTCTCTTTGTTGTCCAGACTGCAAAGTTATGTAGTAATTAAAGATGATAGTTCAAGCTAAGGCCTCTTATAAATAAACTTGGTATGTAGCAGGCTCAAAGACAGAAAAAAAATTAAGCCAAAAGTCCTAAAATAAACAAACAGGCTGTGGGAAATTAAGGATTTCAAAAAGAAAATACCCCCCTCTCCCCAGTAAATACTGAACTTTTAGCCAGGAATACTTATTGTGGTTTGATATAGTAGTGGTTGAAGAAGGATGGAGAAGAGGGAGCTGGAAATATTTAGCAATAAAATAGATTTCTCTGTACCTCTGTAGGATTCCAAGGATGTGTATTTAAGGGATTTAAAAAAAAAATAAATGAATCTGATTTTTATCATACTATGATTTTATAGAAAGACTAAATTTTTAAATATTCCACAACTTAGGAGCATAGATATCCTTCTATGCCTAATGACATTGATTAAAAAAATTGTTTCAAACACATAATGTATCCTAGAAGACTTTTAAAAGTTCTCTCTTACATGTTAGCTTTTTTTCTTAAGATTAGAAGTGCAGCAGTCACTCCTGAGTTGGGTTTAGGAGTATACTGGAGTCAGTTCAAATCTACTTGTGAAAACAAATAGTTAAGTTTCCAGTGTGAGCATTTACAGCAAACTGCAAGTCAGGGCTTAATTTATTATTTTGTTGACTTCTATAGTTAATAAAATGGTGGAGACAATGCTAATGATGTAAATGAACCTTTAGAGGGGGAAGGGTTGAGTGAAGAAAAAATAAATTAATATTATAACTTTATTATATATTTAAAAGGAATAGCAAGTTGGACATAATAGACTTGTAGTTTCTGCATAATCATCTTTTTAAAAATTACAACTTGTGGAAATGCTTGTTTTATTCCATAAATTTAAAATAATTTTAAAAAAGATATTGTATATAATAGTTTTTTGAACAGTTGTTAAATATTAAACCACATACCTGTGGCTGATCTAATTGGCTTAGGAAAAAAAGCCTACTCTATTTTTTCCAACCTTTCCATAGATAGCCTGGGGGTCCCCTGCTTCCCTAGGGACTCACTTTTGTAATACCAGACTTGGTATGTATAGCAGATCAGCTTTTGCCTTTCTACATCTTAGATCTCCAGAGCATAAGCAATCAAACAGCCTCATTCTTCCCAGTAGTGAAGATTACATGCACAGACTATCATACACAGACATTTTATTGGGCTCTCTTATTGATATGACTATTAAGACTGCATAGTAACATAGTAAAAATGTTTTGTGCTTCAAGTAAGGAGAGACCTGCATTTAAGTCCTAATATTTTCTACATACTAATTAGATGAGTGACCATTAGCAAGCCACTTAATTTTTCTGAACCTCAGTTTCCTCATCTGTAAAATGTGGATAAGTACTATCTATAGTACTTCACATAACTTATGAAAAAGCAAATAAGATCATGTGTGTAAAGGATGTCTGAGCAATGGGAGCCTGCTTTTGCTAAAACATATTGACATATAATAGAAGAGTCCTAATTCCAAATTCAGAGCATGTGCAGGTACTTTGTTTCTAGTTCCTTTACTATGTGAAGAAGAGGAATATTTTGTTTGGTGGCTGAGCTGGAACTAAGAATGCATACAAAAGTATTAACCAGCCACAGTATTTCCTTTTCTCTCCCTGGCCATGCTTCAATGAGAAGGCAAGGACTTCTGTAAGTCCTTGATAGGAAAAGAAACACCAGTTTTCTATCTCTCTACCACTTTGTGGCCCATGAATATATGACCCTGCAATTGTTTCTGTCTGTTAGGTGGAGGAATATTGGAGATATAGAGAGTCTGACTCTGGAGGTATATGAGTATGTAGTGGAGGATCAGGGAGTATCATATAATCACAAAAAATTCTTATTTCCTATGTATGTTGTATTTTCTTGCCTTTTGTCCATATCTTTTTCTTGTTCAGTAGAATGGAAGATCCTAACAGGCAGGAACTTGTTTTATTTTTATCTTGGTTTCTTCCATGCCTAGGATAATTGCTGACAGATAATAGGTGCTCTCTCTCTCTATATATGTATATGTATGTATGTATGTATGTGTGCATATATATGTGTATGTATATATGTATATGTGTGTATATATATATATATATATATATATATGTATATGTATATATAAAGATATTACCATGAAGTAGCCATGGAAGTTTGAGGACAGATGAGATTAGGAAGAGTCTCTGTGGTGAATGGTGAGTTAATTAAAGATGGTGTAAAAGGATTTTCTTGCAAGGGACTGGTTAAGGTTTTATAACATAAATTACATATCACCATGTTTCAATCATGTTCATCATAGTTCAATCAACAAATATTTTTAAGGATATCTACTATGTGGCTTGCTGGGTTTGAAGTCAGGAACTCATGTTTATGTGTTCAAATCTGACCTCAGACATTTACTGGCTGTGTGACCTTGGGTAAAATTATTTGCCTCAGTTTCCTTATCTGTAAAATGATCTGGAGAAAGAAATGATAAACTACTCTAGTATCTTTATCAAGAAAACCCCATGTAAGGTCATAAAGGATCATGACTGAAAAAAAAACTGGACAGCAACAACAATAAGCATCTTGAGGAGCTGGAGAAGTTCAAAGAAGGAGCTATCTAAATGGAAACAACAAGAAGGTAACATACTATTCTGGATCTGGTTGTTCCCAATAAAAAAAGTGACTGCTGACATAGAAACAACAGGTGCCTTGGGGACAAGAAAACTACTCCACTCTGGAGTTTGGGATAGAGAACAAGTAAAAGTCTTTTATAAGAAACTTTGCATCTATTCCTCTTTGTCTTTGTATACATTCTCTAAAGTCTAAAACATATTTTCTTTATCTCAGCCTGGTAGAATCCTTGACTTACTTCAAAACAAGGTTGAGGTGCCACTTTCTGTTTTTTTTTTTTTAGCTTTTTATGTTCAAAATGCATGCAAAAATAGTTTTCAGTCTTCACACTTGCAAAACCTTGTGTTCCAGATGTTTTTCCTCCTTCCTTTCTTCCCATTCTCTCCCCAGGACAGTCAATAATCCAATATATGTTAAATTTGTGCAATTCTTCTATACATATCTCCACATTTATCATGCTGCACAAGAAAAATCAGATCAAAAAGGAAAAAAATGATAAGCAAAAACCAAGCAAAACAACAATAAAAAAGGTAAAAATACTATATTGTGATCCATATTCAGTCCTCGCAATCCTCTTTCTGGGTGCAGATGGCTCTCTCCATCACAAGACCATTGGAATTGGCCTGAATCACGAGATGACACTTTCTACATGAGATTTTTCCTGAGTGCCCAGTTATAGCACTCTTTCCCTCTATTTTATATATATAACATATATATCTACATACATATGCATACATATATATTACCTTTTCTTATTAGTTGTATACTTCTCAGTAGAAATAATTTCATTGAATGCAGAGACTGGTTTACTTTTTCCCTTAGTACTTCCTCATGTTAGTTCCTTGAACACAACAAATACTTGCTAAATCAAGTTAAATTAACTTGCCCTTACTGCTTTCCACTGACCTGACTCTCCCCCCCCCCCAAGTCATGGTCAAAACACAAAGAGTTAGTACAGATTGGCTTCAGGAAGAGTTTAGAGATGGGACCTCTTATTTTGATTATTATACATATAGAGAGTATGGATATCTCTTTCATGTTGTGGGGATTAATAGGGCAGCACCCCAACAATCTGGAAAAATCTGTGTAACATTTTTTGGCCCTCTCTTCATACCAAGAGAAAGTCTGAATTATTATGGCATTAAAAGATAAAATATGTTGATATTTTATAATGCCACATATATATTTTGTACATTTCTGAGTTTCTAAACTTTTCCTCTGTCATCTGCTAGTGTTTGGTGTTGTCTGTAGCTTCTGTAAAACTCTCTCCCCCAATTCCCATTTAATTTCTTATGCCAACCTGTGATGCCTCAGAATTCACTATGGGGAAAGCTTTGGTGTAGAAAGGATAACTACTATACTGTTGTTTTTTTTAAGAGAGAGAAATTGTAAATCTGAACATAAGTTTGATAGTTTTTATGCTATTTTTAATGACATGAGTTGAAAAGAGGTTCTTGGGTTGCCATCTGCACTGCTGGAGGGAGGACTCACATGGATGAGATAACAGTTTCATTGAAGTTTATGGCATAAACTGCTTGACAAACAGAATTTGTTCCCAATAGCAAACCTGGCAGTTTGCCTGTTATTTTGTGCTTTCCTCATAGTTGGATGATGTGGGGGAGGGAAGCCGGAGAGGATGGTTAGAGGGGATCTGGACCTATGATTTCATCCATGTCTCAGACTCCTGATGAGGAAACCAACAGCACCAGAGCACAAATGTGTAGCCCAGAATCGATCTCAGGCCATCGAGTCCAACCTCTCATTTTTTTTTTTCTCTGATTCTAACTAGGTATTTTTTTTTTCTTCTTTTTTTAAAATTTTATTTAGAATTTTTTCCACAGTATATATGCATGAGTAATTTTAAAAAATAATATTATCCCTTGTATTCATTTTTCCAAATTATCCCCCCCTCCCTCCACTCCCTCCCCCTGATGACAGGCACAACCTCTCATTTTTTTGAAAGAGGGGAACTGAGTCTCAGGGAGGGAAAGTGATTTGTCCAAAGTTTTATTTACATGTAGATAAGCCCCAAAGGCAAGAATTAAATCCAGCTAGTTCCAAAACCTATGTTCTTTCCACTCTATGGGATGTAGACTGGCAGCTGATTCTGTAATTTGTAGTTTCAGAGAATGGAGGGAGACACCAAGGAGTTACATGATTTGTCCAAGATTACACAGCTAAGATATATGTCAAAGGTGAGGCTTGAGTACAAATCTTTCTGACTTTAAATTTGGTTCTCTAGCCACTAAACTATTTAAATTCTTACTTTTCCTCAGTAATACAGACAGTTATGTTGCAGGATCCAATTACCAGTGTGCCTTTTGAGTCCGTGGAAATGTTTCTGTATCTCTAGAGTGATCTAGAGCAGGACAAAAGCACTGCTTTGCTCTCCCTAAGCCATCTTAGTGTGAGGCAGGTACCACTGGGGTGGGGGGACCCTTGGGAGAGTGAACAATCAGATAGTGTCCGGCAGTTCCAGAGGTGGTCCATCTGTTTCCTAGTCTGAGTGAGGATCCTAACTTGATTTGTATCTCTGGACCTTCACACACACCCCCTCCCCCGCCCTAACCTTACCCCCCAGCCCAAACGCCCGTCCGCTCGCGCCTATCTGTCACCCTCAGTCCAAGAGGCCCCAAGTTTCTAGTTGACCGTCTGGGCCTCCGGATAAAGTTACGCAAAGACTCCCATTGACTGTAAAGGGGGAAGGCGGGTCTGAGCTCTTGTCCTGTGCCGGCCGAGGGGAGTTTCCAAACTTTGCAGCCAGCAAGCTCGGGTTCCTTTTCCAGATCCCTCGTTTCCTCCCTCACCCGTCCCGGCGCTCCAGCCTGCTGCCCGCCTGCCCTGTGGGCTCGCCTCGCCTGCCAAGGGAGAGAAAAAAACGAGACAGGAAGGGAAGGAACGAGCTCGCGCAGCCCAGAGATGGGGGTAATCCCTGCTGCAGCGCGAGGTCCCTTGAGGGCGAGCTTCCCCATTCCTCCCCACTCTGGGCTTTGAGCACCCTCCATTAGCACCGGCCCGGCCCGGCTAGGCAGGATGGCCAAGGAGAAACCGCTGTGGAGGTGCTGTGCCTTCCGCCTGTGCCTGCTCTCCGCTGCGCTACTCTTCTGCTTGCAGCTCACCCTGGAGCTGAGGCGCTCCTGGTCCTCAAGGGACAGCGAGGGGCAGGTCGGACGTCCCTCCAGTAGCTCCCCGCCGGGCTGGGCAGATGCTCCTGCGCTGCAGCAGCTGCTGCCTGGAGTGCACCCGCCTCCTGGGGTGCACCTGCCACCGGGACACGCCAGGCCCCCAGCTGCCAGCAGGAGGCAGGTGACCTACTTAAGGAGCAGCCGTCGAGGGGAGGCGGAACTGGGCTGTTGCCCCCCAGGAGAGAGCAGCCACAGAAAGGTCAGTGGCTGGCGAAGGGAGGACAACTGGAGCTTTCTGGCTGGGGTTGGAGTACATTACCCATGTCTGAATCGAGACAAAATACACAATTCCTCCAGTATGTTCTCTGCCTCCCTAGCTGCACTCCTTCAGATGTGACAAGGGGGGGGGGGGGTGGAGGGAGGGAGAGACAGAGACCCAGAGAAACGGGAGGGGAGGAGAGGGGGAATGAGAGAGAAAGAGATTGATTTTCCTAGCATGGAGAAGTTATTTGTCCAGTAGAATAAAGTAACTGCCTGCCCCAAGTTTATTCCAATTACCTAGGCTGACAACTCTACATGTCTATTTGAAAACTGATGACTGGATTTTCAAAATAACTTATTGATTGGGGAAGCAAAGTAGAGAATTCATCTTTTACCCATTAAGCCAGACATTAAAAAGATTTGCAAAAATACATAAAACAATGCCACACTCACTGAATTGTTGTTTCTGAAAAGTTTTTTCATCATGTTATTTATAACATGTAATGAATTTATTATTGTTATTTTAAAATCATATAGTAACGGAGAGATATAAATCATATAAACAAAAACTCTTTGGGGTACTTGATTTTTAAGAGTATAACAAAAATGAATTTATTATTATTATTTTAAAATAATATAGTAAAACTTTGTTTTAATTTTTAGATATGGTAAATATGTAGAGCTATAAATCACACAAACAAAGATTCTTTGGGGTCCTCAATCATTTTAAAGAGTATAAAGGGGTCCTCCAATTTTTTAAAATTGTAAAGGGCTCCCAAGACCAAAAAGTTTAAGAACTGTTATTCTACAGGTTGCCAAATTTCAATTGCAAATCTGGCATTTTAAGGATATGAGGCCAGTTGAAGAGAATTTTGTTACATGTAGTGAAAGAGCTGATTTTTCTCTTTTGGTCTCTCCCCCCACCCTTACCTCTCTCTATCTCCTCCTGGAGCTCCAGACAAAGCTCCTGACTGTTTGAAAGTAATGTTTGGGGGGGGTGGTGATTGTGGTTTCTTTGTCATATGATCAGTGTTTCAGAAGACCCCTCTGGAATGCACTTTTTTTTTTTTTTTTTTTTTAATTAAAGAGACTGCACTAGGTCACCTAGTTCCAATACTTCTCCTCCACCTCCACCTTTTCCTGTCTCCATAACAAATACCTTTATGCCAAGCATTTGAGGGAAATATGTAAGTACAAAGTATTTTAGGAATATGTAAGTCTGAAAAAAAATCTAGAGATCATCCTTTGTCTAGGGAATAGGAATATATGTAGACATCTTTAAGTAGATATGGAGTTTTTCTAGACTTAAATTCTTAGAGTGCATCCTTCTTTTCTAGCAAGTAGTCTTTAGTTATTAACTGCATCCTGCCAAATCTCAGGGGGAAAATACTATTTTTTCATGAATTTTGATGGACCTATGATCTCATGGTACTAATTACATTGATGCAGTTTGTAATGCATCCACACCTTTTCATTCTATATGATTCTTGTTCCCATAAATTAATTGTCTGAAGAAGTTCCTAACATATTGGAGGCTTTTGTGTATGCATATGTACTATGATTTGAATACAAATGCAGCATAATAAAATAGAAAGTACACTAGGTTTGAAATAAGATCTGTCTTCAGATTCAAACTTTGTTATTCTCTAGTTGTAAGACCTAGGTCAAGTTACCTAATCTTTAAAAGAAAAAAACGGGTGACTTCTAGTTCTAAATCTATAATATTGTTATCTTTTAAAATCTATTCTTATATTTCCTGACTGATAACTTTTTTTATACTGATTTTTGCCTATGTAATAAAGACATGAATCTCTCAGATCTTAATGTGAGCTCCCACAGATGTTTTAGACTTACAATGATGTGCTAATTACTGTTTATTGGAGAAAGGCTCAGGTCATCAGATTCTTAGAGTGGTTTTACACCTGGACTTGGGGATTGTCAGGTGGTGCGAAATTGAAAAAAGAAAGAGAAAAGAGAACTCTAAGTAACAAAAAAAAAGGAAATAAAATATGAGAAAAAGCATGGAATGGTGCTTGAGGTTTCATAAATGAAGTGACAGAATGAGGAATACTGTATTGGGGATATGGCTATTCACAATTTGGGTTGGTCTGAAAAACCTGCAAGAAAATATGAAGGTAAGAAAATTACTTTATTAATCTCTATAACATCCAATGCCTATCTAGCTAGCATAGTATCTAGAATTGAACAGGTATGTGGGAACATTAAGATAGTAGCCAGTTAGAAGTATTTTTTTTTCCATGTGACTGTTTTATTTATTTATTTATATTATAGCTTTTTATTTACAAGGTTTATGCATGGGTAATTTTTCAGCATTGACAACTGCAAAACCTTTTGTTCCAATTTTTCTCCTCCTTTCCCCACCCTCTCCCCCAGGTGGCAGGTAGACCAATACATGTTAAATACAATATATATATATACATATACATATATATATATACATATATACAAATCCATACAGTTATTTTGCTGCACAAGAAAAATTGGACTTTGAAATAATGCTCACTTAATCTGTGAAGGAAATAAAAAATGCAGGCGGACAAAAATAGAAGGCTTGGAAATGCTATGTAGTGGTTTCATGTGACTGTTTTTAAAAAAATTAGTTACTTATGGCCTAAGCACTTATGACTAAATTTGACCCATTAGAGAACTAACCTTAGCCCTATTTTAGCTTTCCAGGCTCAGCTCATATACTACATTCTGCAAGAGGCCTTTCCTCATCCTCCTCAATGCTAGTACCTTCTCTTTCAAAGTACCTCTAGTTGATTGGATACATATCTTGTATGTACATAGCTGTTTTAATTGGTTTCCTCCATCACATTTCGAGCTTCTTGAGGACAGAAATATTTTGTTT
This sequence comes from Sminthopsis crassicaudata, assembly GCF_048593235.1. Taxonomy (NCBI): domain Eukaryota; kingdom Metazoa; phylum Chordata; class Mammalia; order Dasyuromorphia; family Dasyuridae; genus Sminthopsis; species Sminthopsis crassicaudata. The sequence continues at coordinate 194,173,914 of NC_133620.1, forward strand.
TGTGTTTGTGTTTGGGTTTTTTTGGCCTTTTTTGGGGGGGGGTATCCTCAACACTTAGCAGAGTTCCTAGCACAAAATAAGTCCTTAATAAAAGCTTCTTGATTTCTGATCATGTACCTTTACCATAATGATTCTGGTTTATTCTCTTTCTGAATATTCCTTGACCTATTTCCTTTGTAACTGAAGCAGGCATTTTAAAGATGGCTGACATAGGGTTAAGGTATAGCCATAGATTGTAATTTGTCCAGTTCTTATTAATTGAAAAATTAATTGAATATCTGAGGAGTTATCTAGTTGCCTTGACCTTCACTGATTCAGTTCAACTCATCCTGGTAAAGTGGAAGAAATACCAGCTTTGGGAACTTGAGCTCAATATCAAGCTCTTTTATTTACTGCTTATGTCACCTTGGGGAGTACATTTAATATCTCTAGTTTGTAAAATGAGGGGGTTGAATGTAATGGCCTTAAGGTTCCTCCCAACTTTAAGACTGTGCTATATAAATATGCTATATATGCTTTATATAAAATACTTATAGAGTGCCCACTATATGCAAGACTATTATGGTCCACACAAAGAGTATGCCTGTTTTCATGGGCATTATGTTAAATGAGAGGGGGGATAGGAGTAATTATCAAAGTGTATTGAGAGAAATTCAAAGTATGATATTTATTGATTCAGTGGCTGGCATATAGTAGGTGCTTAACAAATGTTTATTGACTGATTGAGTTCAGGGGAGGAACCAGTTTTGTGTATCAAGAAAAGCTTTTAGGCACATTCCAGATATCATCTTCCTCTACAAAGTTATATCTCATTCTTTCCCACACCCCCTCCCCCAGTAAAAACTGATCTTTTCTGCTTCATACTCTAAGATCACATTATCTGGATCTTCTCTTTGTGCTTGTCACAATCTAACTTTTACAATTATCCCTAGCTGTGTACATATTGTAGCTTCCCATGGCACTCTAATGCAGGGGCTGTAACCATTTTTTCCATTCTCTTTGCCTAGAGCTTTGCACCTAGTTAAATGCTTAAGAAATGTTTATTTTTGAGTTGAATGGAATCGAAGGAAGAAGGAGATATTTGAGCTGGTTCTTGGTGGGGAGGAATTTACTACCATGGGTGGAACTGGTTCTGGGGGATGTGAAATGCTTTCCAGATAGAGAGAACAACTTAAAAAGCCCCAGGCCTTAAACTCTCAGTAATGTTGTCATTCTTTTTTCATTAATGTATTGGCTTACTCCCAACACCAACTCTTTCCACCTTCCCTTACTCATATGTTGTTGTTGTTCAGTTGTTTCAGTCATGTCCAACTGTCCTTGACCCCATTTGGGGTTTTTTTTTGGGGGGGCAAAGATAGGGTGGTATGCCATTTACTTCTTCAGCTCATCTTATACATGAGTAAACTGAGGCAAACAAGATTAATTGACTTGCACAGGGTCACAGAGCCAGTAAGTGTCTGAGGCTGGATTTGAAACCAGGAAGAAGAGTTCTGATTCCAAACCAGGTACTCAATCCAAAACACCACCTTGCTGCCCTGCTCATAGATGATCACCTTGCAATTTATTTTGATAAGGAAGGCAATGCTGTACCATGGAAAAAACACTGAAACTGGTTCAAATCCTACCTCAAATTTTTACTACATTGTAAAGATAGCAAAATTTTACTACCTGTATGATCTTGGATAAGTCTGGACCTCACTTTACTCATCTTTAAAACTAACGATTTAGGTTAGGCCAGGTTATTTATTTATTTATTTAGGTTAGGTTAGGTTATTCTAGTTCTAGGTCTATGATCTTATGACCATATAAATTTGTTTTTGCATTATTAATAGCTAATGTTTACTCTTGCATTCTAGATTTGAACTTTCCTTGATTATATCCTCTGGGATTACAACTAATTCATACTAACATGTTGGATCCCCGGAGTGGTGTTTTTATCTTTGGTGTATGGGGGAGGGGCTGGGGAGAAGGAGGAGGAAAAAGAAAAGAAAAAAAAGGAGGAGGAAGAGGAGGAGGAGGATGTGACTGTTCTTAAGCTCAGAAACTCTGTGGGTCTTAATTCCTAAAACAATAGTTCATGAGCCTCTATCTGTGTGTTTAATAGCACAATTAGCTCCAAATAAAGGCCTTTACTGAGTCAGTAACTATAAAAGATTCCTTTCATAAACCCATTCTCCAATAACTGCAGACATCAGTGAGAAGAGGGGACATGCAGGCATACACATGGTCCAGGAAACTCATGTATCCGATAGTATGGAGCCCCAATTTTTTTCTCTTCTCATATTCCCGTATTATCTCCCTGGACTGATCATTCAGCTTGGTTGGCTCCATGGGTTTGCTCCTCACAAAAGCTAAACTCCTGATGGCCAGTGACTCTCTTCTCTGTCAAAAGAGGTCACATTTTTTAGAATTTCCTCCTGCTTTCTTTCTGCTTGAGTCTGCTTTCTGCTGTGAGTGATATCACTTATTGGGAAACTAGTTTCTGTAAGAAATGTTATAGCCAATGGAAAAGGAGGGGAAGCAAGACAAATTCCTTCTTCTTACTCATGAAAGGAAATAAATTATTTTCTTTCATAGTTGTTGATTTTCTCCACTGCTGGAGGTTACAAAGTAGATTTTTCCTGACTCCAAACCCAATGCTCTAACCACTGTACAACTTAGCTGCTAATCAAAACAAATTAAATGTTTCTTCTACATGACCATCCTTTAACTAACAGCTATCAAACCTCCTTTACCTTTTTAAACTTCCATGTCACATTGTTGATTTAGCTCAATGTACACCCAACTCTCCAGATTGCCTTTCATAGGAATTATTGTCTAAAAATGTCTCCTCCACTTATAAAAATGAATTTTATATTTGTTCCTATTAAATTTATTTTTTTCCTTTTCTAGATTTGGGCTGTTATGTTCTAGCTTATCATGATATTTTTGATGTGGACTATCTTCCAAAGTGTTTTATGACCCTTAAATCTTCATTTAAGCTGCATATTTGACAAGTATGATATCTATGTTTTTATTTAAAACATTTTTCATCTCTTGGAGGTCTCTTCCTATATTTCAGGTTTCTGACACCTGTCAGCCCCAGGTATTCTAGCCCGTGTGATACAGGGCTCCTTCCTTTTTCATAAACAAGCTTTTGGTGCTAAGTACTTTCATTGACATCCCTCATTTCAGCCTCCAGAATTTCTTAGTTTCCTTCAAGTCTCAAATAAAGTTACATCTTTTATAAGAAGCCTTTCTCATTGTTCTACATGCTAATGTCTGCCCTCTGTTGATTAGCTCCAATTTATCCTGCATGCATCATGTTTATAATTAGTTGTTTTTATGGTGTTTCCCCTTTCAACCATGAGCTCCTTGAGAGTAGAGGCTATTTGCCTTTCTTCACATGCCTAGCCTTTAGTACAGTGACTAGGAAGTGTTTAATATCGACTGATCACAATTTTGATTGCATTTGACCAAGGACAAATCCCAGGAAGACTCCACTAGTGACCTTACTCCAAGATAACAGATCCATTAATAATTAATCTTTGATTATGGTTATTGAATCAATTCCAAAGTCATATAACTTTGCTAGAACCTAGCCCAAATATCTTCACCTGGTCCACAAAAATAGCATGAGATATTTTGTTGAATGTTTGGTTGAAATATAGTTTTAATATTACTCTAATTGACCAGTCTAATTATCCTGTCAGTCAGTTAACAAACATTTATTAAGTGTTGCTATGTGCCAGGCATTGTGCTAAGTCCTTGGAGATACAAATAAGAAAAAAAGAAGACAGTCTCTGCTCTCAAAGAGCTTATGCTACAATCTAATGGATGAAGACACCCATCACAGAAAGCTGAAAAGTGGAGGGGGTGGGAAAAAAGGGAAGGGAGAAAAAGGAAGGGCAGGGTATCAGGCATGGTAGAGAAGTCAAGGAAGTCCAAAAGGAATGTAGGGGATGAATAAAATAGGAAAAAACATCTAGTTGGGTAAGACTTTTGGGTAAGACTTTTTCTTGAAAGTATGCTGCTTCCCTTTCTAAATTCTCATAAATGATCTATAACTTTGGCATGTCTACTCCATTGGTTTGTAGTTTGCATTTGCTATACTTTTCCCCTCCCTCCTTTTCCTTGTCTCTGTCTCTTTCTCTCTGTCTCTGTCTTTGCCTTTTTCTAACTGTCTCTGTTTCTGTCTCTCTCTGTCTCTGTCTCTTTCTTTCTGTTTCTGTCTCTGCCTTTATCTCTCTTTCCTCCTCCTCTCTCTTCCTCCCTCCCTCCCTCTTCTCTTTCTTTGTCTCACATTGGGACATATTCTTTTTGAAGATCTTTCAGAGATTATTGATAAAATCCTTGCAATCACATCTGCCAGTCCTGTCAATACATTAGGATGCAGTTTATCTAGATCTGGGGGCAGATGGGTGATAAAGTGGGTAGAGTGCCAGACCTGGCTTATCTTTCTGAATTAAAATCTGGCCTCAGACACTGAATAGCTATGTGACCCTAGACAAGCCCCTTAGCTCTGGTTGCCTCAGTTTGATCATCTGTAAAATGAGCTGAAGAAGGAAATGGTAAAGTATGCAATGGTAAAGTATGTAATCAATTGAAAGAACTGAACAACAACATATCTGGACTTGGAGACTTGAAGTTACAGTTATTCTGTTCTGTTCTCAAAATTATCTGTTCAATTCTGCCTATTTTCAAAAATAGAAGCAAATACAAAAAGAAATTTTAAAAAATTGATATATTTTATATCATTATTATATCATTTTAGATTATCATTTATCTAGATTAAATCCAGATTACTGTATCTAAACTGTCTCTCTCTTGAGATCTAGTCCTTCACGACCTATTACTTTATTGGGCAGTTCAAATTATGTGTCCCATAGGCATGTCAAACTTGACATGTTCTCACTTTTGTACTGAATTCTTCTGGTCATCAAGGGCCTTGGGACATCCAGTAAATCTAAAAGGATCTGACTTCACAAGGGCAGGTCATTTTTTTGTCTTTATGTGACCAGGAAGCCATGGCAACAATGTCAGAGGCCATGTTCCAATAGAGATTGACAGGGGTAGAGCCTTGAGCTCCTGGGTGATATATTGGGGACAGTGTCTTATATTTTAGAGAAAGGATTGGCCTAAAAGCAGGGGAAGGATCTCAGCCTCCCAACACATACATGCAAATGTTCAAGGATCTGAGTGTGTTAAGTATTGGGATTATAAACTAAAAAAAAAAATTAAAATTAAATAAAAATGACACTGATCTACCTGTGTGGGATTTTAGATTCTAATTGGGAGTGGTAGGGGTAGATATAGCCTGTTCACAAATAAGTATAATATAGGAGGATATAAAAGGGCAATGAGGACTCTAGGAAAATCTGAGGAAGGAAAGAATGCTTTTAGCTAAGGGGATAAGAAAAGTCTTGATCATAACAGAGTAGAAAGAATCAATTGTGAAGTTAATTTAAAATTATTTTAGTTAGCAAGTTATATGTTGGACTGTTTAACATATCTTATTTAAATTTTGTTGAGAAATAAATCATTTGGCTTTTTGATCATGATGCTTTAGGCATTAACCCAATTTGGTGAGTGAAGAAGGAAAAAAATTATTTTGTTCTGAATGTGAATGAGAATTCATATGGAATAATTTGTCTGAGGAGTCTTGTTTTCTTGCTGTACTTCCTTTCCAGGTATTTTGGGCTCGGAACTTATGCAATTAAATGACCAATTTAATTATAGCTTGTGTCTCCTTCAATGGAAAGTAATCTGTAATAAAAATAATAATAATAATAAAAAAGGAAAAGTTAAGACTACATTGCAAATCATTCTTCTCCTCTTTCCTCATTCCATCATTTTCCAAAATTATTTAAAAGGGGAACTATTTATTGATCTCGCTTCCCTGATTATACTTTTTGACAAGGGCAATCCATACTACGCAAGTTATGAAATTATCACTTGTTCACTAGATAATGAGCTCCCACATATTTTATGCATCTGGTGGTTATTTTAAATGATATTTCTTTTTTATTGTTACTTCTTAAATTTTGTTGTTATTATATAGAAATGTCACTGATTTTTGAGGGCTTATTTTGTAGGCTCAACTTTACTGAAACTATTGTCCCAATTAGTTTCTTGGCTGATTCTCTTGGATTTTCTAAGAGAACCATCATATCAATAGCAAATAGGAATAGTTTTTTCCCTCATTACCTATCTTTAAGCCCTTAGTTCTTTATCTTTTTTACATTGCTATTGCTAGAATTTTGTATAATTACATCAAATAGTAGTGGGAAAATGGGAAAAGATGCTTGATTTATGCCTGTGTTATTAAGAAAGTTGCTAGTGTTTTCCCATTGCCTATAATAGACCCAGTATATAATCAAGGAATATTTGTTCATTTGTAAGATCCCAGAAAGAAATTTTAAGATTGTGTAATTAGGGCTTTTAACCTAGCGATTTGGAAATAGTCTAAGTCACGGGACTTAGAATTAAAAAGAAATTTAGTCTAATTCCTTCATTGTAGAGAGGAGGAGGATACAGAGGCTCAGAGATTAAGTGATTTGTCCAACATCAAACAGTGGAAAGGGATAGGATTTGAAATTCATATCCTTTGACACAATATCCAATAGTCTTTTCAAAGTACTGATTCTAGAGTTCAAATCCTGATTCCAGTATTGCCTATGTGACTTTAGGCAACTTATAGCTTCTCTGGGTTTCAGTTTCCTCTTCTGTAAAATTGGGGGTGTCAGAGTGTTATTGTTCAGTTGTGTCCAACTCTTTGTGATCCTATTTTGGGTTGTTTTATGGTAAATATACTGGAGTAGTTTGCTATTTCTTTCTCTAACTTATTTTACAGATGAAGAAATTGAGGCAAACAGGATTAAGTGACTTATCCAGGATCACACAGCTAGAAAGTCTCTGAGGTTGAACTTGAACTCAAGAAGATGAGTCTTCTTGACTTCAGGACCACTGTTCTATCCACTTGTACCACTTAGTTACTTGTGGGGACTAGAATGAATTACTTCTAAAATCGTTTAAGTTCCACTCCTGGGATCCTATAGATTTCTTTCTTCTTTATTACTCTTTCTTTTGAAAGGCTTTTGCTTCCATGTTTTCATTTTGTCCATAGGATTTATGCTGCCTCATGCTGCTATGGGCTAGGTTCTAAAGCACAGCAGTGTTTGTTTAGACTGAATTTCTGTCCCAAAGACAAGCTGCCAGGTACAATTGCCATGCTGTTGATTCATTTTTTTTTTTTTTTGCATTTTTGTAGGACACTAACAACAATAACAATAAAAGACTTCTACTGCCTTGTCTCAAGTAGATTTCATGTGTTTTTGTATGCATCTTGGCATTTGATGTACTGGAGAGGAATTTGACTTCTGAGCCATAAAGATACAGAATTAGTAACTTGGCAATGCAATGGTTTGGTTTGCTTCAGTGCCTTCATTGCAGAATGCCAAAAAGCCAGCTGTTGCCTTTATTGCTATAAAGATCAAACCACACACTTGGCTTCCTGAGCCCTTGGTAGTTATCCAAGAAGGAAGAGAAGGAATGGCATAACTTGCCACATCCCTCCTCACCCTCGATGTGGGATAAATTGTTACTTAAAGATTTTATATATACTTTTTAAAAAAATCATCCTTCAAAATAGTCAAATTACCAGTAAAATAGAGCATTGGAAACACATTTCAAATTCTGTTTTTTTCCCCTCTGTGAATATACCTGGGCCTGTCAGAGAGTTAAATATCACTCTGCTAACATTGTCCTTAGGAACCAAATAATTTTAATTTCAAACTCAGTAGTTGAAGATAATTGCATGAGGTATAGGATATGTGGGTGTGAAAGCTCAGTTGCCTGGTATTGTAGAGAATAGCAGGACTATTAAAATGTGCAATTCTGAGCTGTAGGACTGGTATATTAAATTCCTTTTCTAACCTTGGATTTTGGAGGGGGAGATGAGTGGGAAGCCAGAAGGCTTCCATTGTTCTTCAGCAATGGGAGTGGAGTTCTGAGGCTCTTGATGGAGTTTGTCCATTTTAATCCTCTCCAAAGAAACAATACAGTATCAGTTTTCTGAAGAGAATCAAAGCAGTCTGTTTTGAAATGATACTGTTCAGGTTGGCAGACTTAAAAAGGCTTTTACTTTGAAGCTTTTCCAACTGGACAGTGTCCCTTTCAGAATGCTTCTACTGAGAAGGCATGTATAATCAGTCTCATGGTCAGCAAGTAAACTGGAGCATGGTAGACACATGAGATAGACATTAAAAGCAGGTGTCTATTAGCAAAGATAAACCTGTACTCCTCAGGGTATTCCCCCATTGGATCTGCTTACAGGAGGTATGGAGGCCGCTGCAAAAAAGTGTGTGTGTAAATTTCTGCCTGATGACCTTTTTAAATTTGTGTTTTGTGGTCCTTTGTCTTTGAAACTATATGCATTTAATTAATAATAATAGCTAAGTTTTAGTACTATACTAAACATCTCATTTGATCTTCACAACAACCCTGGCAGTTAATTAATATTTTACAGATGAAGAAATTGAGGCACATGGGTCAAGTGACAGAGTCACACAAGTATTGTGAGATTAGATTTGAACTCAAGTCTTCCTGGTTCGAGGCTTAGTGCTCTATCTACTACACCATTTAACGGCCCCTAAATTTGAGTTTCTTAAGATCAAAGGTCTCTCTTCTACAAAATTCTAATTTAATGCAACTAAAACTGAGGCAGTCTTACTCACACTCAGTATTGTTGTGAAGACATAATCAGAGTTTTTGTTATTTGTTACAATTTCCCCCCCTCCCCATGAATATAGAAGTACTTATTTCAATATCCCAAACAGGTAAGAGTTCACATGGTTGCACTCCGTATCAAATAGAACCCCTTCAATGTCTCAGGTGAACATCATTTTACAAGTTGATTTGATCAAAACAAGAAGGGGAGGGGACTTGGTCAAATTAACCTATGTAAAGCACTCTGCAAGCTGTGAATTTCTATATAAATGCTAGCTATTCTTGTTAATTATTATTATTATTTCAGGAAGAAAAAAATCTGGTAAAATTATTGCCGTCTATCCCACCACTGTACCTTGAGTAGCTCTGGGACTTGCCATCTACAGCAAGATATAGTCAGGTGGTGCAGTAGATAGCACTCTGAACATAGAAATATAAAGACCTGAGTATAAATCCAGTTTTGGATAACTGTGTGAACCTGGGCAAGTCACTTAAGTTTTGTCTCCCTCAGTTTCCTCACTTGTAACATTAGACTAATAGAATAATAACAGCACCTACCTTCCAGGGTTGATGTGAAGATCAAATGAGATAATAATTGTAAAAAGTTTAGGAATATACACTATGCCTGGCATATAGGAAACTATATAAATATTAGCTATTATTGTTGTTATTGTTATCTACCTTGCTACAGCACTTATCTATATGATACCAGGGTTGGATTTATGAAACTTCTTCCATCTCTAAGCCTGTGATTCTTTTAAATCTCCAAAGTCACCAAGCCCCTTCAAACTGGTCTTAGAATTTTGTTCTTGCTGCTAACTTTTTGGTTGACTGAATATATATACATCTCATGTGATATTCTATTTTAATAAAGCCTGATAAGAGTCTTCCCAGAGGACAAAATTCTCAAGTGAACCAGAGACCTGAGCTTTGAAACACAGTGAAAAGACATGACTTGATTCACCTCCCCTAAACAATGCTGTGGCATATCATGGAATGTGTTAGCTATCACTCCCTTGGACATTATTTATCTTAGTTTCTTTGTACATAGCAGTGCTGTCTACCTTTTTTCATGGAAAAACAAACATTTTATTTAACTAGTTGAAAGTATGTGTGTAAATGAGTCCTTGAGAGCAAGGACTGATTTCTGATTCAAAATCCATCCCTATGGCAGAAATCAAGGCTTAATTATGTTGGATATAGTGGCAAGACTTCCAAAATATTTTAACAGTGCCTTGCAAAAGCTCAGTCATAAGCTGTATTCTTCCTACTTTTACATATACTATTAAAATGCATTTTTGTGTTTCTGATTTTTTCTTAAACCATCTCTGTCATTTCATGTTTTTGAGATCTAGAGGGCAAATAACTTAGGGTTTTGATTTCTTCATGTATAAGATGTGCTGAATTTGATTAATTTTAAATTCCCTTATAGCTTTACATCTATGTGTCTGTGAGTTTATTCTTTGAATGAACAACATAGAATTTAAAATCTTGGTTAGCAAAATCTAAACCTATAAAAGTCAAGTGTTTAATTAGTGTAAACCTCTACCTATGTCTCTTTTTTTGACTCAAACCATCTGTGTGATTCTTGTTTGTTTTTATTTTTGGAGAGTCAGTAGAGGTAATACACCATTCAATAGAGCAGAATTTGATGTGAGGAGATTTCATTACTGAATTAACAAAAAAATTTCATAAAGAAGTTATGCCTAGAAACTGGAAACTGAGTGGATGTCCATCAATTGGAGAATGGCTAAATATATTATAGTATATGAATGCTATGGAACACTATTGTTCTGTAAGAAATGACCAACAGGAGGATTTCAGAGAGATCTGGAGAGACCTACAGATGCATCAGCATCAGAGATGCTGAGTGAAATGAGCAGAACCAGGAAATCATTATACCTGGCAACAAGACTATACAAAGACTAATTCTGATGGATGTGGCTCTCTTCAACATTGAGATGATTCAAACCAGTTCCACTTGCTCAGTGATGAAGAGAACCCTCTACACCCAGAGAGAGAACAGTGGAACAAGGGTGTGGAACACAACTTAGTATTCTCACTTTCTCTGTTGTTATTTGTTTGCATTTTGTTTTCTTTCTCAGTTTTTCTTCTTTTTTGATCCGATTTTTTTTTTATCTTTTTTGATCTAATTTTTCTTATGCAGCAAGATAACTATATAAATAGGTCTACAAATATTGGATCTAAAGTATATTTCAAAATATTGGACTACCTGCCAACTAGGGGAGGAAGTGGGGGGAAGAAGGGGAAAATTTGGAACAAAACGTTATGTAATGTTGGAAAAATTACCCATGTATATGCTTTGTAAATAAAAAGCTTTAATTAAAAAAAAAAGTTATGCCTAAGGGCGTCTTGAGGATTTAGAGGGAGAATTCAATGTATTTCCATGGCAGGTACTTATTATGTTGCCTCTGAAGATTCTCAAGAAGAAAAATTTAAAGTATGTGCATGTAAAGGTAGAGGAGTATACAGATCTTAAGGTGATAAGATGGAAGTGGAAGTGGAAATGACCCCAGAATTCTGGGACTTTCTTGCCAATTTTGCCATCTCTGGTGCCACTTAATGGGAGCTTTATGGTACAGCAAGTGGTTCTGCCATTTGTGTGTAATACTGTCATATAGAGAGACTACAGCATAATAGAATCAGTGAGCTGGGTTCATATTCTATCCCCAACACTAATTTTGTGACCTTAGGCAAGATACTTAATGTCTTTATCATTCAGAAAATTCAGATTCCATGAATCCAGGGAACAAATTTGCAAAGTCACAGATAGGTTCCCACATGAGTTGTTAGAGAAAAATTCCCATACTAAGCATTCCTGAAGCTGACAAAACCAAAGATCCTTCATATGTTTTGTCTATTTGGTAAATGGCTCCACCATTGTCAGCTATTTGTAAACCATTTGTCTGGGAGAAAAACAAAATCATTATGTCCCATCTGCAGCTGGATGGTAATGAGTCAAATACCCAGAAAGAGTAGAGAGAATAGATAATATGTGAATTAGAAAATGAAATGAGATCCTGGAAGAGACTGGTTTTAATGAGTCTGTGGAATGTCAGATTCCAAAAGGACAAGCAGGAAAACCAATAGCCTGAAGAGAGAGACTCAAATCCAGTCTTTTGAATGAGCCCAATAGGCAGGATTCTAAGAGTGCTATGGATTCTGTCATTTACTGGGTCAATTTGTCTTCCCAAATGTTAGTCCTTTTATGCTATGCTGGCAAGGTAAGGGTATAATGTTCATGTTTCCCACTTGACTCAGCCAAGAGTCATAAAGTATCAGTGGGACACTGGCAAATGGTTGGATGAGGGGGAGATGGTGGAGAGAAGGAGATGGTTAGGGAAAGGGAGAAGTAAATGGTGACTGACACCTTTACTTTGTAAGTATAGGGACTCCTGAAGTCTGCCATAATCTGGCTGCCATCTTCCTTTTAAGTTTTATTGCACATTGAAAGCAGACAAGCAATATCTAGTATCCTGCAAACATTTAATAAATGCTTGTTGACTCTACTCTGCATCCTAGTCAAACCCTCTTATTTGTTGTTCATCATACAAACAATCCATATCCTGCCTGTGTCTGTATCTTCACATAGATTGTCTAGTCCTCATGCCTAGTCCTTTTCACCTTGCTCTTAGTCCATGGTCTCCTTCCAGGATTAATCCAAGTGACAATTCTTATACAAGACCTTTCCTGACCCCTAGATCTTACTGTACTTTCCCCATTGGTGAGATTCCTTTATTCATATTTTGTATTTTTAAAAATATGTATATAATTCCCTCCCAGTAAAATGTAACTCTTTGAAGGATTTTGTTTTTCTCCCAGACAAATGGTTTACAAATAGCTGACAATGGTGGAGCCATTTACCAAATAGACAAAACATATGAAGGATCTTTGGTTTTGTCAGCTTCAGGAATGCTTAGTATGGGAATTTTTCTCTAACAACTCATGTGGGAACCTATCTGTGACTTTGCAAATTTGTTCCCTGGATTCATGGAATCTGAATTTTCTGAATGATAAAGACATTAAGTATGTTTTGTTTATATTTTAGTGCCTGGTATATAGTAAATACTTAGTAAATAATTGTTGAATACATGATGAAAGGGTTAGGAAGACAAGTTGTTCAAGAAGATAGAAAGAGGGTTGTCAGATAGATAGAAGGAAGTCCAAGGGGAGAGTAAGGTAAAAGGAATGGTCAACAATAACAATTTTTGCAGATTTTAGGGAAAGTAAAACCTAAGAAAAGCCTTCCTCCCTTCCCTTCCCTTAGCAAAATCAGGGAAGTAAAGCTGGACATGACATTGACAAAGTATCAGCTGCTGCCAATAATTAATGAAAATATTAGCCTTTCTCCTACTCTGAGGTTGCTTATGGGGAACTTGAGCTCCTGAGTAGGTGTACTTATGCTAGACCTTAGATATGAATGTAGAGATGATTTGTTAGAAGACTGGGAAACCCATTCTTTATAACATAGCAATATAACTTTGGGGAATCTGATTGCTTGGTTTGGTTTCCCCACCCATCTGTGTGATTTTATTTTACATGTATTTCTGGAGGAAAACTTGTGCATTGGGTTGTGCTATCAGTTATTGGAGGTTTTAGGTACAGAATTCATCATGATATTTGCCAATGATGGTAACACAAGCTAAAATGAGATAAGTACTTTCTGAGCTATATTTCTATATCATGTCTACACCAGAGATAGTGGGGTACAAGTGGTTACAGGACCCTGATATATTGGATCAGGTAACTGAAAGCTTTAGTGATCATTTAATCAGTAAAATTGTGGGAACAAAAGACAAATTCCAAGGGGGAATGAGAGTAAGTAGGTGTGGAGAAAGTAAGGCTGTGAGCATAACTATTCTTATAAGCTATTTGGTCTTAAAAATGAGGCGATGGATGGGGCAGTATTTTAGAGACATATCTGGTATATTGTATTAATTTCTTTGAAAAGATATTAACAAACTAGAATGTATCCAGGGAAGTATGATAAGAATTATGAGTGGAAATTATAGCATGGAAACTATTTGTAAAAAGATATATTGAAGAAAAATCATTTAGCCTTGAGAAGACTTAAGAAGCCATAAGGCTGTCATCTTGAAATATGTGCAAAGTTGTGTCGTAAAAGAGTAGCTAAACTTCTGCTTGATCTCAGAGGGAAGAACTGTGACTTATATATAGAAATTGAAAAGAGCCAGATTTCAACTAGATGTTAAGAAACACTTTACTAATAATTAGAGTTTATAAGAATGTAATCAGCTACTTCAGGAAGTATTACTAGCTGACATTTACCTAGTACTTTAAAGTTGCAAAGTCCTTTCTATATATTCTCATATTTGATTTTCTCAATAACAGTGAATTTGATGGTATTTTAGCCTAATCTTACAGGCAAGGGAACCGAGGCTGAGTGGCTAATGTCTTGTCCAGGTTCACAAATTTTGTGTCTAAAATGGAATTTGAATACAAGTATCTTGATTGCAGGTCCCTCTTTCTAACCACTATGCCATATGGCCTCATGCCTGGAAATCTTCCAGTATCAATTAACTGTTGGAGATCTTGTAGAAAGGATTCATGGCTTTGGTAAAGCCATTGAAGGATAGAAAAATAGAAGGAAAAATTTTATTTTTAGAATGGGAAGAACAGAATGTGTTTGTAGGCAGAGAGGGAGGAGCCAGGAGAGAGGAAGAGGTTAGAGATGCAAAAAAGACAGAATGATGGAATGCCATAGAAGAGATGATAGTTGAAGACACTCATAGAGAGGTTAAGTCTTGGAAAAAAGGGAACTTCTTCCTCTGAGATCAAAAGGGTAAAAATGTTGGAAGTTTTGAAGTATGGAGGTAGGGCAATTGAGACCATTCACATTGAATAATGTTTGTTTTTTTATTAAAATAAAGGGCTATGTCAGATATTGGATATTATTCCTACTTGGGATTTCACAAGAATCATATAGATTTAGAATGTCAAGAAGTTGAATAATTCTAGCATTCTAATGAGAGTATTGTTGAAATGACTGACCTTATGTTCCAGACTAGACAAGGAGAGAAATGAAGCCAGAAGAGGGTCAATGCACTAGGAAAATCAGAAAGAGCTCAAAGAATTGGAAGGCTCAATAAGGCAAAAGAACATATTCAATTGGAGATAAGAAGTAGTACAGGTGAAAGTGTTGTAATCAGTGAAGGGAATGTCAGCAGTGAAAAGCTGGACAAGTACATCAGTTCTGAGTAATTACTGGCCTACTATTGTTACCTCAGTGCTTGTAATCTTTTATCATTGCTAATGGAATACAATCAGCCAAACCTTACACTAACATTACTAAACCTTTCTGAAATATTTGTCCCTTAAATAACTTTAACCATTTCCTTGGCTGTTGGACGTAACTAGTATTTATATTATAAGGGGTATTGACAAGGGGAGTACTTTGATCGATTTGATGAACTTCAAAACATGGAGCCTTTGAGAAATGAGATGGGCACCTGCAAGATTAAGATAGATGTACCCATTAAAGTCTTGTTTGCCTTCTATAGAAAGGTAGAGGAGGAATTCTTTTATAGCCCCCTTCTAGAGCAAAATTCACCATTTTTGGGGAACAATTTTTGCCTAAAAGGTGTAAAGAAGTATCTTCAGAATGTTTCAGTAATTTGGCAATTTGAACAGTTTTTCATGTAATCATTAACAATATCTATTACTTCCTTGGGACCCTGATGGAACCTTGGTGGAACTATGAATAGAGCCGCCCATTCTGGAGAGCAATTTGAAACTATGCTCAAAAAGCAATCAAACTGTGTATATTCTTTGATCCAAGCATTGTTTCTACTGGGCTTATATCCCAAAGAGATCTTAAAGGAGGGAAAGGGACCTGTATGGGCAAGAATGTTTGTGGCCGCCCTTTTTGTAGTGGCCAGAAACTGGAAACTGAGTGGATGCCCATCAGTTGGAGAATGGCTGAATAAGTGAATGCTATGGAATATTATTGTTCTATAAGAAACAACCAGCAGGATGATTTCAGAGAGGCCTGGAGAGACTGACATGAACTGATGCTGAGTGAAATGAGCAGGACCAGGAGATCATTATTCACAGCATCAGTAAGATTATAACGATGATAATCCTGATGGACATGGCTCTCTTCAACAATGAGATGGTTCAAACCAGTTCCAGTTGTTCAGTGATGGAGAGCCATATACACCCAGAGAGAGACCTGTGGGAACTGAGCGTGTTCACAACATAATCATTTTCATTCTTTTTGTTGTTTGCTTACATTTTATTATGCTTCTCTCTCTCTCTCTCTCTCTCTCTCTCTCTCTCTCTCTCTCTCTCTCTCTCTCTCTCTCTCTCTCTCTCTCTCTCTCTCTTTCTGTCTCTCTCACTAGTTTATTTGATTTTTCTTGTGTGGCATGATAATTGTATAAATATGTATGCATACAGTAGATTTAACATATTTCTACCATGTTTAACATGTATTGGACTACTTGCCATCTAGGGGAGAGCATAGGGGAAGGGGGGAAATTGGAACACAAAATTTTGTAAGGGCTAATGTTGAAGAATTGTCCATGCATGTGTTTTGAAAAATAAAAAGCTTTAATAAAGAAAAAAATCTGTTTCTTCCTTCAAATATTATTCATATCTTTTGAATCTGCTGAGGAATGGGTGTTATTTTTATAAAAATGCACTAGGATATATAGTTTTATATATTTTTTCAAAAACTTTTACTACTATCTTTTGTTTTTACATACCATTTTGTAATACATTTCTCCCACTCTTCCTTCTCCCAGAAAATCATGTCTTACACCAAAGAATAAAAAGGTAAAAAATTAATTCAGCAAAACTAATCAACACTTCAACCAAATCCAAAATTATCTGCAATCCTTCATACCTATAATTACCTACCTCTACAAAGAAGGGAAGGAAAGGTAATCAATTTTCTTCTTTGACTTCATACTTCAATATTATGTTTTTTACAGCATCCAATTTCATTTATTTAGTTATTTCCTGTAGACATTGTATATTTTTTTTCCTATTTTTTCTTTCTTCACTTTACATTGGTTCTCAGAATCCATGCTTCTTCATTGTCAATGTAGCATTATATTCCAATTAATTAATCCAATTAATGTCCCAATTAATTTGGCTATTTAAATAGTCAATAGATATCTTTTTAAAAAATTTCCAGCTATTTATTATTACAAAAATGTTGCTACAAATATTTGGTGTATATAGAACTTTTCTTGGCAGTATACTTAGTTATAGGATTGCTGGATCAAGAATTATAGACATTTTAAGCATTTAGCATAATTCCAAATTGCCTTACAGAATGTCTGGATCAATTCACACCTCTGTTAACAGTTATTATTTTTTCATAATGATGAGGTTTAGAATTGGGGTATCTAAATGAAATTAGGTTTAATTGAGGTCTAGTGTCAGATTTGGGGTACAGGGAGTCAAATAGAGCTCCCCTGCAAGTCCTTTGGATTTGGTGCAAAGATACAGAGTTAAATGAGGTTTAGTAGCAGCGCAAGAGTCCTCGGTAAAAGAATTTACAGACCCGAAAACCTAGATTGATAAAAGAGGTTTATTATGGGGTTTGGAAGTAAAATCTAGTTAGTAAAGTTGAAGGTAGAGATAAAAGGCATCGGAACCAGGGTTCCAGTGGACAGAGATCCTGGACATGCCAGGCATAAGACTGCCATGTTTGAGACCTCTGGCAAGAAAGGGCTCCAGCTTGGCTCTTTTATAATGAGAGTTTAGTTTAAGGGAGCTGTGGGTGGAATCCCAGGTTGGCTCCTGGCTGGGTTTCAGCCAGGGTTAGAATTTGAATTGACCTAGCTGTGTGACCCTAAGCAAGTCACTTAACCCCAATTGCCTCAGCAAAAAAAAAAAAAAAAAAAAAAAAAAAAGAATTTGAATTGAATTCAATGGGTTTCAGCACTGAGCCAGATAACAAAGATGAAACTGTTTGTGCTTAGGGTGGAGTCCCCTCCCTGAGGCAGAGTCCAAGGAGGTTTTCTCCTTTAAGGATTTTTCAGAGTTTTGGGATTTCCTCATCAATAATATTTTAAAGAATCTCTCCTCTACATCTTCCCCTTCCTTTTTTTCTTTATATGCATTTTGCTCTCTGATGTATGCAATCTTGGGCAAATTATATTTCTTCCAAGTTCAATCTTCCTTTTCCCTGAGTCTGGCAAAGGAAATGAGCTTACAAGGACACTGTGTACTGACATAAGTCAAATGATTCAAAAAATATTTGGAGGCCTGTGGAATGACAGGTGTAATGTTTATTTACTTTGCATTTGTGCCCAATCCTTTGGGGATGTTTTTTTTTGGCAAAGGTATTAGAGTGGTTTGCCATTTTCTTCTCCAGCTCATTTTACAGATGAAGAAACTGAGGTAGATAGGTTTAGGTACTTGCCCAGGTTCACATAGCTAATAAGCGAATGAGACTGATTTGAATTCAGGAAAAAGTTCTAATTCCAGGCCAGCACTCTATCCACTGTACCACCTAGTTGCCCTAGAATGACAGGTGTAAAACTGCAAATCCTGCTCAATTTAATAAGAGATAAATTAATTATCCCAGAGATTGATGGACAAATATAATACAAGCAGCAGACTAATGTGGCCTAGCTCTTTAAACATAACACACGTTGGGGGGTTCAAGGAAATTCCAAATTAGTTGGCTCATGGTGTCATTCAGGGAGCCAGCCAAACTCACTGGCTTCTCTGCTCAGGCAATCATATTGCAGATCAAAACTAACCCAGTAGCACTACACCAAAATCCCAGAATCCTACATTTTGCCAAAGGATGGAAATTTTGAAGTTGTCTTTGCCCATGAGCTAGCTAGTTTATTAATACATTGACTTTTGGCAGAGACTACTAACATAGGGCAACAAAAGATATTCCCCAGAAATATGCCCCAAACATCTGCCTGCATATTGAATAGTAAAGGTTGGAAAATCCCTGTTCTGCTTGGGGATAAAATGGTATCTCTGCCTTGTCCATTCTTTCCCACCTTATTCCACCCCTGAGACCCATTAGGGATTGGCAAGAATTTCTCTAAGTTAGAAGATTTCATTGAACATTGTCTGCTTTGGTGCAGGGTACCTTCCCAGGCCATCTGCTAGGAAATTGGTATTTAAAAAGATTTTGTTAAAATCTGCATAGTAAAGAGGGTATGTAGAGTATGAGATAATGAAGGCTTCCTGTTTTAGACTTTATAAACACTTTTCAAATCAGTTTATAACTTTAAAAATATAATTTTTTGCTAATTAATCAACAACCATTTTTCCGGTGTTTATCAAGGGCCAATTTATGTGGTAAGTACAGTGAATACAAAGAATGACAAAAACAGTACCTGCCCTCAAGGAACATGCATTCTAATGAAGGTAAATAAATAGGTTTGTCTGAGATAGATACAGAGCAGATAAAAAGTAATTTGAGAATGGAAGGTGTTGTATATATTTAGGGAACAGGTGTGTGGGGAGAACCAGGAAGGATCTCCTGTAGGAGATGGCATTTGAGTTAAATTCTGAAGGAAGCCATAGAATGTAAAAAGCTGAGATAAGAATCAAGACCATTTAAAGGATATGAACAGATAATTTTCAGATGATGAAATTGAAACTATTTCTACTCATATGTTCCAAAGCATGTTGATTAGAGAAATGTAAATTAAGACAACTCTGAGATACCACTACACACCTGTCAGATTGGCTAAGATGACAGGAAAAGTATGATGAATGTTGGAGGGAATGTGGGGAAACTGGGACATTGATGCATTGCTGGTGGAGTTGTGAATGGATCCAACCATTGTGGAGAGTGATTTGGAACTATGCCCAAAAAGTTATACTGTGCAAACCCTTTGATGGAGCAGTGCTACTACTGGGCATATATCCCAAAGAAATACTGAGAAGGGGAAAGGGACCTGTGTGTGCAAGAATGTTTGTGGCAGCCCTCTTTGGAGTGGCCAGAAACTGGAAACTGAGTGGATTCCCATCAATTGCAGAATGGTTGGGTGAATTGTGGTATATGAATATTATGGAATATTACTGTTCTGTAAGAAATGACTAGCAGGAGATTTCAGAAAGGCCTGGAGAGACTTACATGAACTGCTGCTGAGTGAAATGAGCAGGACCAGGAGATCACTGTACACTTCAACAACAATACTGTATGATGATCAATTCTGATGGACGTGGCCATTTTCAACAATGAGATGAATCAAATCAGTTCCAATTGATCAGTGAAGAACACTGGGAAATGAGTGTGGACCACAACATAGCATTTGCACTCTTTCTGTTGTTCTTTGCTTGCATTTTTGTTTTTCTTCCCAGGTTATTTTTACCTTCTTTCTAAATCCGATTTTTCTTGTGTAGCAAGATAACTATAAATATGTACACATATATTGTATTTAAGACATACTTTAACATATTTAACATGTATAGGACTACTTGCCATCTAGGGGAAGAGATGGAAGGAGGGGAAAAGTTGGAACAGAAGTTTTTGCAAGAGTCAGTGTTGAAAAATTATCCATGCATATGTTTTATCAATAAAAAGCTATTAAAAAAAAGAATAGAGACCATTTCAAGCCCTGGGGATAATTAGTATGGCAGGCACTATGCTAGATATTAGGGATACAAAAATAAAAATATTTTAAAAGTGCCTTAAAATTAATATTTTAAATATTGCCATTACTGTAAATAGCTCAAATACAAATTTGAGCCAATTATGTAACAGTGTTAGAGAATGGGTTTTGAAATATTGAGTTATCATTTCTTCCTGAGGGAATGGTTTCTAAAAATGTCTGATTTCTTAACTAGCCTATTAGATGGGCCTTAAGACGAAGCAGGCAACTATTGCTGCTTTGACACTGCAGTATTTAGAGTGTGGTTTTGGTATCGTGGATACAAAAGACTGTTTTGGAAAATTTTTGTGCCTGGGCCCTGTTCCTGGGCACATAACATTCATATTTATGAAACCAAGCTGTTAGCATAAACTAGAACCTGTTTAATACAGAATACATAATAGAATTCCTGGTGATATATTTATGTAAGTGACAGAGAAGAGGCTTCCACCTGTACTAGTCATTTGCTTCTTATAAGGGATTCATTTTATGTATTTCATGGAGCATTAGAGAGAGGCAGCTTGGGATTTTGGATAGAGAGTTGACCTTAGAAGGAATGGCCAAGTTCAATCAAGTCTTGACTTTGATATAAAACTGACTTTATGATCTTGGCCTAGTTGCTGGGTTGTTTTTGTTTTGTTTTGTTTTGTTGTTCTTTTGTGAATTTTTTTTTCAGTCTTGTGACTCTGTAAATCCATTTGGGAATTTCTTGGCAAAGATACTGGAATGATTTATCATTTCCTTCTCCAGCTTATTTTACAGATGAAGAAACTGATGCAAATAGAATTAAGTGACTTTCCCAGGGCCACACATCTAGTAAAATATCTGAGGCCAGATTTGAACTCGAGAAGATGGATCTTCCTAATTCCAAGCCCAGTGCGCTATCTCAGTGACCTAGGAGTTCTCTAAAACTAAATTGCAGAGAAAGTGTCAACATGAATTAGTAAAAAGTTTATTTGTTTTGGAGTTCCCTATACTGGTGAAATCATAGATCCAGTTCATATCACCATCTAAGTTGCTGAATTTTAGATTTCATGGTGTTCTATGTAGTTAAAAGAAAATGCCTTTCAGCTTGGTTATTGATTAATGAATTAAATGGATACAGACTTTCAAAAAGTAAAGAATTAGTAGATGTAGATTTTTCTACTGCTGCTTAAAAATAAATAATGCTTCTTATCCTAAGACTTCAAAGTATTTTGTAAGTGATAGGAAATTTCCTAGTTCATTCGATATCAACTCCTCAATTACCTTTACTAAGTAATACTACAGTCAGAGTCCTGATCTGATTGTTAGAGATATGATTAAAAAAAACAAACAAACAAGACAGCCCCTGAAGTCAAGGAACTTATATTCCATCAGCACAATGACTAGGAAAGTATAAGAATTGATCAGAGAAGGGAAAGGAATTAGAAGGAAAAAGAGGAAACATTATGTTTTGAGAAACATATAGAGAGAAATGTTCATGCCCTCAACTCTTTTCAGTCTTCATGAAATGGTACAAATGACCTAGACTTTGAAGGTACTCATTACATCTATGTCATAGGTCAACGCCTTTAGAATTATGTTTGAAGTAGTTGTAGTTTTTCAACTTTGAGTACAGAATTGAAGAATTGCTGCTTATTTTTGTCAGAAAGCTGCCATGATATGATGGACTTCTCCAAATTGGTAGCTTTTAGTAGTTGATCCTCTCCAATCTTGGAGATCTGCTTTTTTTTTTTTTTTTTTTTTAAGTTTTTGTTGACTACTAAGCATTAGGGCAGCTAGGTGTTGCAGAGGTTTAGAGCACTAAATCTAGAATCAAAAAAAGATTCCAGAATTAGGAAGATTTGGATTCAAATATGATTTCAGATACTTGCTAGCTATGTGACTCTGGGCAATTCTTTTAATGTTATTTGCATCTGTTTCCTCATCTATAAAATGAGCAGGAAAAAGAAATGGCAAACTACTCCAATAACTTTGCCAAGAAAACCCAGTTGGGCTTGCAAAGAGTAAGATACAACTGAAAAACACCTTAACAATAACAATAAAAGGTGGCATAGAATATTGCATTTGAGATTGTGAAAACACACCTTTCTGGGATCAACCCTAGCTTCAGATACTTACTAGCTGTGTGACTCTGGGCAAGTCACTTAATACTATTTGTCTCAATTTCCTCTTTAGTAAAATGAACAAGGTCACAAAGAATTGGACATGACTGAAATGATTGAACAGCAACAACAACATTCTGAATTAGGATAATTTTCTGTCTTTGGAAAAGGAGTTGATGTGTTCCTCTTGTCTATTACATTTTGGGTAATTTTATTTGGATAAATACAAAATGTTACCCATTTGTGAATTAGTCCTCTGTCAGAGCCCAACAGATTTTTTTTTAATAATCAGTAACTAGTGGCTTCTCAAGAAAATAAATACTAAGTTATGAGTCACTTCTTCTATTTTTCATCTTGCTTTGCTCACACACCTACTCCTTTATGTGCAGCAGATATGTCCAGCAAATTATTGTCATAACATTGTATTGTCTCTTATTAGAAAAAATGTTATTTCTAGAAAACATTAGTGAAACTGGTGAATTATATATAGCATGTGTACACACAGATTTTGACCTTGGCTCACTTAATAGCATGGTTGTCAAGTCTGGCTATAGATGTTTCAATCTTTTTCTACATACTTCTTCTAAAGTAACCAAGATTTACAACATATTTTCTTATTTCTGACATCTAGACCACTACAAAGTATGTTTCTGGGAATTATCTACAATAACTTTCAACTCAATAAGTCTTTAGCAACTACCTACTCTATTCATGACGATATGACTTTAGGGGAAAATTATATGATGAGTTCTATAACAACAAAGTAGTATCACAAGGCAGCCAAGACAAAAACAAGACATTATATGATTGAAGTACAGACTCTTGGAATTTGACAAGCAGAGAGAAACAAAGGAAAAACTATTTCTAGTCTATCTGTTCACTGGGTATGTCATATTAAATATGCAAATTGAGTTTTCTATAAGGTTTAGAGATTAGCCTCTACAACAGCATTTTTACTGAGTTACTTTTCTTTCAGTCTTGACAAACAGCAACAGCATTAAACATTGACAATCTTAATATTGAATGGCTCCAGCTCTCACCATTATCAAAATGGTGTGCACATATACTTTTTTCCTACTATAGTGCCATCCTACTTGCACCCATCAGTTACTTAGCCCATGTCCTTTCAAACTCCATGAGGCTCTCATAGTTTGTTTTTTAAATGACTAAGCTCCTAGGATAAAGTGATCACGCATATTCCCAAATGAATGAACTTTTTCTCGGTCCTATGCTTTGTGGGAACATGAATCCCATCCAGAGGTACATCTCTTTCCCTATCCTTGATAAAATTTGTGATACTTGTAAATGTTTACATCTGTAAACATAAATTATAAACTTTTATCAGTTGACATATAGGACCTTCTTATTTCAAATAGTCCAAATAATATATAGATATAGATACATGGTATCTAACATTTACGTTAGGCACATGGATTCAATATAGAAATACAGTATAGTAAAAATATGGAAGTATATTATATAGAGAGTAAATGAAGTTGTACATGGTAGAATACCTTCCTCTCAGGACACTAAAATTTGACCCATTATAGGCATTTTGCTAATTCAATTATAAGTACATCCTTCTCCTATCAAGTAAGGGCAAGGACTATGCTGCTTTTTCAAGTTTAGTCCTAATAACTACCATAATATCTGGTATATGGTAGATTCTTGATAAATGTTTGTTGATTGATTGATTGATCAATCTATTCAACTTCCATGCTCCACATTTCCATTTTATCTCAGCTACTTTTGAAATAATCACACCTTAGATCTCTCCATCATCTTGAATTAATTATATTACTATTATCTTACTTGGGATGACATTATGCACAAAAAAAGAGAATACCTTTGACTTTCTAATCTGATTTCTTCCTCACCCATAACCTTCTATAACATACTGTTGGCAAAGTAGAATATAGGTAAGCATTTCCCTTGATAAAAGAGACTTTTTTTTTTCATTTCCCAGAACCTAGCATAAGGGAACATAGGAGATGTTTAATATATTCTCGTTGGGTTGAATTGAATTAGCCTTAGAAAGCATACTTAATGTATAACAGTTGTACATAGAATGATATTGTTTACTATGGAGGTCATATACAATTTCATGTATAACATAACTAGACTTATATTTGTCACCATAAATTTAACATGATCTAGCTCTCCTATGTCAGGAAGTCAGAGAGATTTACTTTGGAATGCTTGTGACTTGATTCATTTACTTGTAATTCATTTTGCGACATATTTTGTTTTATTTTACTTTTAAAATGCATTAATTTTTTAGTATCTAAAAGGTACAGTGATGGAGCATCAACTCTGCAGTTAGGAGGACCTGAGTTCAAATCTGGTTTCAGGCACTTAACACTTTTAGCTGTGCAGGTTACTTAAACTCTCACCAACCCTCCCCCCAAACCAAAAAAGTTATTTTAAAAATGCATCACTTTTCATTGATGTCTTTTGTGTTTGTATCTGCTTAATATCTCAATATATCCCTTGCTTCCCCACTCCCTCAGCAAGTCATTCTATTTAACAAAGAATTTTTAAAAGAAAAGAGTATCAATGTTAGCTTTAATTTGAATTCTGTCTAGAGAGAAAAAAAAGTAGAAAGTAGAGTGGTGTGAGAAAAGGAGGACTTCAGTAGGGCAGATAGAAAAATGCATGTATTGATATCCCGATCAATGGCTGGGTAGCATATATAGAGTGGTCTTGGACAGCTAGATATAGTGGATAAGATGGCTTTTCATTTTCTAACATATAAAAAAACAGTCCAGGAAAATTAAGCAATGAATCATCCAAGTCTGATAATGCAATGCATTCTGTTTTAATTAAATGTCTTTTGCTCTATTCATTTGTCATCTGACTTCGTGTGGCAAAGTGTCCATGGGTGGAGGCTTGGAAGCAGATACTGACCTAAATAATACCACAAACTTTGCTAATAGGGATCCCAAAGTCATGTAGGGAATCTGTGAAGAACCTGTGCTTCAAAATTTTCTCTTTATATAAGCCTTAAATTTACCTCTTTACAAATTCTACTGTGTTTAGTTCTACCCTATCAGGACAAGCAGAACAGACCTAATCCTTTTTTCACCTGACAACCATCTTGGTTTTTAGTCATGAATACCTATGATACCATATCAAAGTAGATAGGAATAACATGATATGTCACATATTCTAGTCCTAGAGAAATTACAGGATAGGAAAGTTTCAATTCCAAAGCTAAAGGGACCTAATAAGTCAGTGTCTGAGCTAAAAATAGATCACAGTTCTTCTGGTGCTGTTTTCTAGACTTTTATTATGCAATGCTTCCCAAATTAGCTGGACATTGGAAACATCATTTTTGGTGTGGGAGAATTCAGTGCTATATTTCGTGCATCATGTTTTTCTCTATGTAGAATTTAACAAACATTTCAACCTAGCAGGTATTTATTAATAAGTGCCTGTTATGCTATCAATAAGTGACTACTTTGTGAAAGGTCTTGTTGGGTTAGTGTCTAGGGATTTTAAGATTTCAAGATGACAAGAATCTTTCTTTCATTTAAGTGGAAGGGATGGGACATTTATTCAAATAAATATAATATAAAATAAATGAGCATGAGGACAAAGGAGATTTTTGAAGAAGAAAGGTTTTTTTTTAAAACAAGAAATATTATCCTTTCTAATACAATTATTAGATATATATTTACTGATTTTTTTTGTAAATGATGATGCAAATTTCATCATATTTAATCTATTCTATTTATTTGGATGAAAAAATCCTTTCTTCTGCTTTGAAATGGGAGTAGGGAGTTTGGAGTCATCTCAGTACTTATGTGTTATAACTCTACAACTTCCATTTTTAAAGGTTTGAGATTTTCCCCTCTGTTCACACAATAATTGCAACTCACCAAAGTTACGTAGGAATTAGTAGCAAAGTTAATTGTAATTTAGTGCCCTCTCTATGCTGAGAATTATGGTCCCCTCTTCTTTCTACGTTGGGTTGGTCACTCCAAACTACCCTTATATTAGAAGACCTGGGTTTCACAGAAAAGGATCAGCATGATATGGCTACTATTCAAATTCTGTCAGGGTGCTGGGAATAATTATATTTTTAGTGGAATATACTCCTTTTTATTAAAGCTTTTTATTTTCAAAACATATGCATGGATAATTTTTCAATATTAACCCTTGAAAAACCTTATGTTCCAATTTTCCCCATCCTTCCCCCCACTCCCTCGATGGGAAGTAATCCAATATATGTTAAATATAGTAAAAATATATGTTAAATCCAATATATGCATACATATTCATACAGTTATCTTGCTGCATAAGAAAAATCAGATCAAAAAGGAAAACATGAGAAAGGAAACAAAATGTAAGCAAACAACAAAAAGAGTGAAAATGCTACGTTGTGATCCACATTAAATTCTCAAAGTTCTCTCTTTGGATGTAGATGGCTCTCTGCATCACAAGACCATTGGAACTGGCCTCAGTCATCTCATTGTTGGAAAGACATACATCAGACTTGATCATCATATAATCTTGTTGTTGTCGTCACATATAAGACTCAGCATAAGTTCATTTAAGTCTTTCCAGACCTCTCTAAAATCATCCTGCTGGTTATTTCTTATAGAACAATAATATTCCATAATATTCATATACCACAATTTATTCAGCCATTCCCCAACTGATGGACATCCACTCAGTTTCCAGTTTCTGGCCACTACAAAAAGAGCTGCCACAAACATTTTTTGCATACGTGGGTCCCTTTTGGTGGGATATATACCTGTTACTCCCCACTATCACTCATGAGCCCACACTGGTATGTTTCTCATTTATACAAAATTATTCACCATGATACCTTAACTATGAGCTATAAAACATTTAATAAATTGTAAGTTGAAAGCAATAATAATATCTTGGTTACTCAATATAAAGTGGTAACAATATCATGGTCCACACATAAACCTCTATCACACTTTCACCAATATGTATGGGAGCAAATGACATACACTTGCAGAAATCTAGGAGAGAACTATATAAGCAAGGAAAACCTCATAGGTTTGGCTAGGTATCTTACAACCCTTGACTTCAGGACTTGATATCCTTGCCACCCCCTTTCCTCCAACCTCTTCTTGCAAAAAGATCACTATTCTGAAGCTGCTCCACCATCAATCTTCTACCATTCCTCTTAAATCTTGAACCAATGACATAATCTTTTAACTTTTAATTAAGCTCTAAAAAGTTTTTGAGAAAATATACTATTACATAGTTGTGATGAATTCTTTTAAGTTTGACAGCTGCAAAGTTCATCAGGTTGGCATTCTGGGTAAGGCAGCCAAGTTCTTTAGTCATAAGGATTTTTTAAAATTTTTTTTTTTCCATCTAATCATCTTTTAGAATCTTTATACCAGTCCTACTTTATGCCAAAGTGGAACTCACATCAAAACTCCTTAGTTTGACTCTCTGGGCAATACAAATGAGCCTAATCAATTATCAACTTCAAACTTATGCTTACAATGGAAGCAGTTGCAGAGTCTAACATTTTCCCTCTCTAATAAGAGGGCATTTTAAACAACTACCAGAAACCTCAGAGAAATTTCACCTATCTCAAGGACAATAGTTCAAATTGCAGCAGAATTCAACTTTCTTTCACTTAGCAGGCTTCCAATTTATTTCCTCAGGCAATCTACAAAGCAGTACTCTTTAAATTAGCAACCTTCAAATAATCTAAAGCCTTCTGTCAGTTGACTGATTCTTTGGCTTCTTCTCAACTCATCTCCTGCTGAATTATTTACTAAATTGACTACCTTGATCAAAGTCTCCTGGGGTCAGTAATTTATTCCTCCTTTAGGAGATAAAACAAATGAAATCCATTTTTTTGGTCAGTTATGAAGTGAACAGTTCTTATTTAATCTTTCTACAATATTCAAATGATTATTTAACATAATACTTTGTGAGTTTTAAGTTCACAGACTTCAGAAAACCCCACCAAAAAACCTCCAAACCAAACCAAAAAACCCTCAGTCATTCATGAATAAGCTGAAATCACATTATACTTTTAGCCTCAATCTTTTTTTGTCTGTTCTCAAACACTCCTAGGCCATTCATTGGAGAAACAATTCTCTAAAGTCTGTGTGACTTTTTACATTTCAACAGAAAAATTGTTTCTTCACAAATGGATTTTTATCAGTTTTTGGTGTACAAAAGTTCCTTTCCTAGTCCTTTTCAGCACCCAAACTTTTCACATACAAAAGTCATAATACCCTAATCTTGGTTCCCTAAAGTTTCTTCTTTACTTTAGTAATTCCTTTCCTTTCTGAAAAGGGTTTCTCAAAAGAAAAGACTTCAAGTCTTGCCCTCTTTTGGGTTTGGTACTTAAGTAATTTTAGTACTAGGAGAATGTCCAGAGGAATGGTAGAAGATTGATGGTGGAGCAGCTTCAGAATAGTGATCTTGTTGCAGGAAAAGGTTTGAGGAAAGGGGGTGGCAAGGATATCAGGTCCTGAAGTCAAGGGTTGTAAGATACCTAGCCAAGCCCATGAGGTTTTCCTTGCTTACATGGCTCTCTCCTAGATTTCTGCTAGTGTATGCCATTTGCTCCCACATATATTGGTGAAAGTGTGATAGAGGTTTATGTGTGGATCACGATATTGTTACCACTGGTTCCATGGCCCTCTCTCACATAACTGGCATCTGTCCATAGGAGTGAAAGTACATTAGAGAATTCAATAGCTCTATACCCCTGCCTAGATGAGGAGAGGTAAAAGGAAAGCAAAACACAATAGGAGGCAGCTTGAATTGGGAGTAGGAGGAATAGATATAAAGATAGAGAAATGCTTATTGCCTAGTTCTCCTCTATTCTTATCCCAGTCAGTGGCAAGTACCAGCTGCTCATTCTATTGAGCTATGTTTGACGTGGCAGGGACAAATCAAATTCTATTTAGTGAAGACTCAGCTGGCAGTAACAATTACTGTTTAGAAGTCAAAAGGTAGTATAGGTGGGCAAATGGTACGGAGAAGGATATGTTATAGTTTTTCTTCTGGGAACGAGTGGGTGTGTGAGTTGGGGTGGGTTGTTAAGGTGAAATATGTTTATTTTAGTTAACCAAAAATATCTAATTATTCTAAAAATTCTACATGCTAACCAGAGGATGACAGGAAATGCCACTTAACCTTTTGTAAAATATTAGGTTGGCGTAATTTTTCTCACTGGGCTTAGAATCTATTATGAATAATGTTCAGTGTAGAGTGAGCCAGTGGAGAGGGGAGAAGGTTGAAAGTATGTAAGTCAATCTACAAAACCTTATTAAGTATCAACTATATGTCAGGCACTGGTATTCTAGGGAAGGGGGATACAAACCCCCCCCCCCAAAAAGGGACAATCCCAGCTCTCAAAGAGATAACAAATGAAAATTATGAAAAATGCTCTGTTCCTCCTGTATTCTCTCCTTCCTCCTCTTTTGCTTTTCTTCTCTTTTTTTCTCCCCTTCCCTTTTATTTTCTTTATCTTTCTTCATCTAAATGAAAGATTCTTTTTTTTCTGAATTTGTTTTGATTTCTTATTTTTCAAGACATATATATGCATAATTTTTCAACAATGATCCTTGCAAAACCTTATGTTCCAAATTTCCCCCCCTTTCTCCCACCCCTTCCCTAGATGGCAAGCAATCTAATATATGTTAAACATGTTAAAATATATGTTAAATCCAATATATGTATACATATTTATACAATTATCATGTTGCACAAGAAAAATCAGACCAAAAAAGGAAAAAAAGAGAGAGAAAACAAAATGCAGGCAAACAGCAACACAAAGAGAGAAAATATTCTGATCCACACTTGGTTCCCACAGTTTTCTCTCTGGGTACAGGTGGCTTTCTTCATCACATGATCACTGGAACTGGCCTAAATCATCTCATTGTTGGAAAGAGCCACGTTCATCAGAATTGATCCTTATATTCTTACAGAACAATAATATTCCATAACATTTATATACCATAACTTATTTAGTCATTTTCCAATTGATGGGCATCTACTCAATTTCCAGTTTCTAGCTACTACAAAGAGGGCTGCCACATACAGGTCCCTTTCCCCTCCTCAGTATTTCTTTGGGATATAAGCCCAATAACAGCAATGCTGGGTCAAAGGGTATGCACAGTTTGATAACTTTTTGGGCATAGTTCCAAATTGCTCTCCAGAATGGCTGGATTCTTTCACAACTCCACCAACAATGTATCAGTGTCCCAGTTTTCCCACATCCCCTCCAACATTCGTCATTATCTTTTCCTGTCATTTTAGCCAATCTGAGCAGTATGTAGTGGTATCTCAGAGTTGTCTTAATTTGAATTTCTCTGACAAATAATGATTTAGAGCACCTTTTCATATGACTAGAAATGATTTTCATTGCTTCCTCTGAAAATTGACTATCCTTTGTGAAATGAAAATTGATATCCTTTGACTGAAAGATTCTTAAATTGTGGTCTATGATCTTATTTGAAAATGTTTTGATAACTTTATTTTACTATAATTGATTTCCTTTGTGAGCCCATCTGTTTTCTGCATTCAAGCATGTAATTCCTTCACTAGGCCATCAAAGGTCAAGGACAGTCACACACATTCACCATCCACAACCACTCACAACCACAGTGCTCTCATGTACAAGCACCCACCTTCCCTTTCTCACACACGTGAGTGGTGAGTGGGCTCATGAGTGAGCATTAAAGTGATGAATGGGCATGTGAGTGGGCATTAAAGTGCTGAGAGGGCACCAAGTGGGCACAATTGTGCACATGTGAGTTGGCTTGTGCTCTGACCACTTCACTTTCACGCACTTTTGTGCCCACTCCTATGCCCAAATTCTCTCTCGCACCCTTGCACACATATGTTCTCTCACAATTCTCTCTCGCGTGTGAGCACTGGCCCACTCTTACGCACTGGTGCACACCTGCACTGGTGAATACCCCCAGCACCAGAACAGACCTGCTTGCACACAATTGCACAAACCCACTCATGCACCCGCACTCTCCCACCCACTCTCCCGCACTGTCACTCACATATTCACACTATCACATTCCCATTCTCATGCGCATACTCACTCACCCTCACTCACTCAATTGCACTCTCACAAACTCTTGCTCATATCCTCGCAAGAGAATTCTGTAAATGTGCTCTCGCATGCAAACACACTCTTGCATTTAAACCAGTGGAGCACACTCCCACACACATTCTTACGCACTCCGGCACACCCAGGTACGTCTCGTACCCTCTCTCCCATTCAGTCTCTCTCCCACTCCCACACACACTCCCAGGAACGCCCTCACACTTTCTCAGACATCCTCACACATCTAGTACTCTCCCCTATGCACTCATATATTCATGCACTCTTCCACACTCTCGTGTACTCTTTCACACTCACTTGAATTTACGGTTGCACTCACACATTTTCCCACAGTTTTACACTCCCTTGCCACTCTTGCACTCTCGCATACACACACTCACGCACTCTTGCAATACATCGTTCACTCTCACACACCCTTGCGCTTTCAGACACATGTGCTCTCTCACATGCTCACACTCACTCTCACCTATTCTCACACACTCATTCTCACTCTCACTCACTCACCTACACCCACACACTCCCTGGCCACACTCACACATCTAGCATAGCTATTTCCTAATCCAATCTACAGAGGGAGTGTGATGTGGTAAAATATGTGTGGGATTTGAAGTCAGAAAGAACTGAACTTTAATCCTGCCTCAGAATGTGTAGCTCTAGGCAAGTCATTCATTTCTTTGGGACTCAGTGTACTCAACTGAAAAGAAAGGGAATTGGATTTGATTATTTGTAGGGTCTCTTTTAGCTCTAAAGATATCTCTCCCCCCCTCCATCTGCCTTTTGGCTACTGTTGCTGTTTAAGGATTTAGGCAGTCTTTCTCTTGCTACTTACTTTCACCATGGTCATTTGGCTTATAGGGGACTGGAAATCTGGATTTTTGCTGAATGGTAATTTACCACAAGTCACTAACTGAAGCTGTGAATTTAAAATGGACTGGTATTAAACCAATGGGGAGGTGTTAATCCCAATACCAGTTTTTTGGTGTCGAGTTTCTAAGAGAAGTCTGGTAATTTTGCAAATGCTAAGTGCAATGAAGAAGAGGAAGAAAGAGAGTAATAGGAGAGGAGAGAGTGTTTGTGTGAGACACACACCCAGAAATAAATCAAGTCCATTAGCTCCTTTTTCAAATTTACCAAATGCACACCCTTCCATTAGAGATAAAAACAAATAAAACTCCTCTTGTTTTTTCCTAGCCCTTGGTCAGTAAGCATTTATTAAGTACCTACTATATGACAAGCACTATGCTAAGCACTAACGATACAAAAAGGAGCAAAAAAAGTTGCTGTTCTCAAAGAACTCAAATCCAAAGCAGGAAGACAGCAAGCAAACTGATAGGAATAAACAACGGCATGCAGTATAAATAGAGAATAATTAACAGAGAAAGTCTAAAATTAAGCGGGGTTGGAGAAGGCATCCTGTAAAAGATGGGATTTTCCTTGGCATTTAAAGGGAGTCAGGGAAACCAGGAGGTAGAGTTGAGGAGGGAAAGCATTCTAGACACAGAGGACAGCCAGGGAAAAAATGCCTGGAGCAGAGAAGCAGAATGTCTTGTTGATGGACTAGCCTGGAGGCCGGGATCACTGGTTCTAGGAGTCCAGGGAGTAAGGCCGGATTCAGGTGTAAGAAGACTGGAAAGTTGGGGGTGGGACTTGGCCATATAGTAAAAAAAGTTCTTTCTCTTTCCTTTAAAGAGACCATATTAAATCTTGAAAAACACACACACACACAAAGATCTTTGGATATATATTATTCTAGATTATTTTTTAAGGATGAAAGATTTTTAAATCAGGGAGTATTAATAATATGGGGAGGTTTTTACTAATTGACCAGAACTTCCTAGATAATGCTTTATATTTTCTACTGATGGTAGCAAAAATGTCAATTTTTAATTATACTTTTAGCTTTTTTTGGGGGGGGCACCCTGAGTTATGTTTTGTTTTTACCCTGCAAATGAAATTCTTCTCTTCCACATAGAAAACTTGTTGATTCTGAATTGTCAATTAAGAAACAGAACTCACCCTCCCCCCACATATCCCCTTTCTTTCAAACTTGCAGGGAGAATGAGGGTCAAATGTAAGGCTTGGCTTGGCTTATATTCCATCCTTTTGTGTGTTCATTTTAAAATTTCTTATAAGTTTTTAGTGCCACTTTGAGTTAGACTTCATGATTTTTTTCTTGTCATAGTTGATTTAATTTCTAGTAATTTTAAATTCAGGCTTGCAGATTGCATAATGATTTAAAATCATCAAATTTTTAGGGGAAAGCATAATGCACTTTGGTCCAGATTACATTTTTGTGGGAAGCCTGTCTAGTCCAAATATTAATATTTGTTTATATTTAACAAAGCTGTTGAGCTAGGCAGGGTTGGAGGTAGGTAGTACAAGGCTCTAACCCTTACTTCATGCTCTCTGGCCATCTTCCTCATCCCCTTCCCACCTAAAGGGTAAGGTTTTTTTGGGTGGGGAAAGGGGGAAAGTGGGGAAGGGAAGACTGACTCTAAGGTGGGAAGAAAAGGTAGAAGGCAAGTTTCCAGGTTATAGGAGTTTAGCGTATTAAGCTGGAAATCTATGAGCTGATCTAATGTAGATGGCCATTTATAGGATCCTGATAGCTGAGCTATGGCCTTATCTTCCATGGAACAAGGTCTCCTTTCATATCAGTGGCTGATTATTTCCAAGCCATGTCATGATAGACATATAACCTCTCAATCCTCTTCCTGGTTCTTGGATCTTCTTTTTGTGTTGTCTTTAGCCATTAGGATGTAAATTCCTTGAAGGGAAGGGCTGTTTTTATTATTTGTATCCCCAGTGTATGAGACTATGCCTGGCACAGAGAAACCATTAATAAAAGATTTAGCATTAATTATGTATTCTATCTGAGAAAGCATCTTCAAGGACTTAGGATATCCTGGATATTGGGCTGACACTGTCTTTTTTCCTCCCAGGGTCACCACGACTAGAGAAGGAATCCACAGGGATTTGAATCAGTGCTAAGCATCCATAGCATAGAAACCAAGAAATTTATCAAGGAGGGGATGACTTCTGTGCAAGAACCCCAACATTACTGGGAGGAATTTTGAAAGTCAAGGATCTCCCTTTTTATGGAGATTTGGATGAAAGTTTTAAATTGTGTATCTATGGAGCCTTTTTATGAAATTTTGGCTTTGAGTTCCCACAATTAAATTTTTGGGGAGTGGGGAATCTGATTCCCAAGTGGGAAGGAAAGGTGAAAGGCAAGTTCCTCTCAGAACCAGGCTATGAATATTTGTTTAGTGAAATAAGAATATTAAGCTAAAAGTCTGTGAGCTGTTCTAGTATAGACATCCCAGGACTCTATGAGGCTTTAAATTGGAACAGAAAATGAATAAAACACTATTAGACAAAGCAAAGTAGTAGTGCAATGCCTGAAGATTGCATATTGACAGCTATTTAGGCAATTGTGTCCCCTCCAGATACCATTTTGTTCTTTATACTTTCATCAAAGAGTAATGTATTTGCTGGAGTTACTGTTTTCCAGCCACTAGATAGATATTCTAATTAGAGGTAAATTGCAACTAAATACATTTCTTTTACTTGATTTTTAAACTCCTTATATTCTCATTATGTTTAGTTTTCCCCCAAAGATCATTGTACATAGAATATTGTGAGCCTGCCATAGAAGTCCTCTCCCTAAATACATAATCAAAATACCGAGAAACTTGTGGGTTCTGCAGGTCATCAGTGATTATTTTCATTGTCCTATAGAGTATTGTTAGCTTCTGAGCATGGTATATAGTAGAAATAGGAAAGTTAATCTGGGAATATGTTGTTGTTCAGTCATTTTCACTCATGTATGACTCTTTATCATCCCATTTGGGGTTTTCTTGGCAGAGACTGGAGTGATTTGTCATTTCCTTCTCCAGCTCATTTTACAGTTGAGGAAACTGAGGTAAAGAGGATTAGGTAACTTGTTCAGAGTCATAGATTTGAAATCAAGAAAAGGAATCTTCCTAACTTCAAATCTGACCATTGGGTTTGGAGTCAGGAAGACCTGAA
Source organism: Sminthopsis crassicaudata (assembly GCF_048593235.1). Taxonomy (NCBI): domain Eukaryota; kingdom Metazoa; phylum Chordata; class Mammalia; order Dasyuromorphia; family Dasyuridae; genus Sminthopsis; species Sminthopsis crassicaudata. The sequence goes on from NC_133620.1 coordinate 194,209,454, forward strand.
TTCAAATCTGGCCTCAGATACTTTTTAATTGTATAACCTTGAGTGAGTCCTTGAACCTCTCAGTTTCCTCAACTGTAAAATGGGGATAAATGGCATGTACCTTCCAAAGTGATTGTGAGGATCAAATGAAATAATATTTGTAAAGCACTTAGTGCAGTACCTGTTATACTAGAACTATATAAATGCTTATTGTCATCATCATCATCTTATTACTAAAAACAATGTAATTTCACCTTCAAGTATTTATTGGAACTATATAAATACTTATTGTTATTATTATCATCATCATCTTATTACTACAATGTAATTTCACCTTCAGGTATTTCCAGTGATCAAGTGAAGATAATTTCTATCCTGCAGACTAAACAGACATAAAATCTTTGGGTCATAAACTTAGAGCTTCTTTTCAAGCTGGACTTTACAATCCATCTAATCCATTTTACAAATGAGGAAACTGAGGAACAGATCATTTAAAAGGTTTGCTCAAGGACACACATCCAATAAATGGAAGAGCTTGGATTTGACTCCCAGTACTTCAAATGGATGTTTGAGAAAACACAAAGGAGTTTTCATGTCAGTCTACTTCTGGAATTCTTACCTAGAAATACTTCCATACAAAGACTATTTTTATCTTGAAACAACTAGACAAACAAAACAAACTGATGACTCCGAAGAGGCATGCTGTGCTTTGACTTTGTATAAAAAGCTTATGTTTCCACTCTGAGTTCTGCAAAGAGTTTGATCCTGGGGAACATAACCCAGTTCTACAAAGAGCCATTATCTTTCTTTGATTTATTTATTTGAATTGCCTACCTCTGCAGTTAATTTAGGAACATTACTAATATAGCTTATTTAGCTAGGTCTAGATTTCCCCAAATGTCAGTAATGAGGTCCCAGTTACTACAAGGTACTTGAAGTAGCAATGCAAATGGATGAGGCAAACTTATCAAAAGAACCTGGGAGGATATGATTCCTAGAAGCTTGTAAACATGTAAAAAAACACAAAAGCATTTTGATAGAGTCCTCCTTTGATGGCAATTAAACCTATTGTTGCTCTGAGGTTAACATTTTAATATTCTGATAGATCTTGAACTTTCTTTTTTAGACTTGTAGCATCTTGTTTGGACCTTCCCTAAAAGGAAAATACCGTGGGATTGCTGAAAAATATTGTTCAGCTGTGTGTGAGTCTTTGTGACCCCATTTGGGGTTTTCTTGGTAAAGATACTAGAGTGGTTTGCTACTACCTTCTCCATCTCATTTTACAGATGAGGAAACTGAGGCAAATGGAGTTAAATAACTTCCCTGGAGTTATACAATTGTTAAGTGTTTAAAATCAGATTTGAACTCTGGTCCTCCTGACTCTTCCCCTGGTCCCATAATATTTTTATAGTCTTTTCATACTTTATGCTCTTCTATGCTTTCTATGATTTATGAACTGGTCTTCTTGCTACTCATTTTTTTCATTTTCCAACTCCATGTATTTACAATAATTCTCTCCCATCTCTTGAACCAAATGACTTCTAGAACCCAGGGATTCTATCAAGATTCAGTTCAAATATTCTTCTGCAGGAGGCCTTTCCCAGTTTCTCTTGCTGTTATTATTGGATCTCTTAGTTAACTTTCCATTTATACTATTTATTGTCTCTCTCTCTCTAGATATAATATCTAGTTATTTGTATAATATCTTTCCCATTAGATGCCTTGAGGACAAGGGTCCAAGTTTTGTCTTTCTATTCTAGTGATGGTATCTGGCATGTGATAAATTCTTCTTCTTTTTTTTTTTTTCTTGAGAGGCAATTGAGGTTGTCCAGGGCCATGTAGCTAATAAGTGTTAAGTGTCTGAGGCAATATTTGAACTCTGGTCCTCTTGACTCCAGGGCCGCTGATCTATCTGGCTGCACCCATATGATAAATTCTTAATAAATTCTTGCTAACTACCTATCTACCTATGTCATGTGTTTCTGCAAGAAATCTGTTGGTATAATGGTCACTGCCATCTTTTTAAGTGAAAAGTCCAATGAGTAGCCTTCTTATTTATTTATTTATTTAATATATATTTTTATTTTTGCTTTTTTATTTTGCTTCTTTAGATCTTTTTTTTTTAATATCAGAATTAGTTCCAGACATATTTTTCACCCAATCCTGTCATTTGAACAGTATCCAAGTTACATGTCCTATATGTGATGTGGCCAGGATGACATGACAATTGCCTAATGGAAAAACAACATCAATTTGCCATTTTCTTACCCAGCTCATTTGACAGATGAGGAAACTGAGGTCAACAAGATTAAGTGACTTTCCCATAGTCACACAACTAGGAGGTATCTGAGGCTGGATTTGAACTCAGGAAGATGAGTTTTCCTAACCCAATAGTGTGCCACCTTAGCTGTCCTAGTCAAATGCTCTTCTTTAAAACATTGTACCTTTAATTTAACACAATTGAAGAACTTAAAAGACTTATTATGTAAAAGCTAACTGGGGATCCTCATCAGGAAGATAAGGTTGAAGGATGAGTTCTCATGGACAACTCAGAGAAGATGGAAAATATCTCCAGGACCCAGGTACTTGTGGATCCACTCAGCTTGTATAGTGGATAATTTGACAGCACTTGCCACTGATCACTCTTTTGTATTGGCCCTATAAAAGCAAGCTGAGAAATGGGGAGATCTATGGTCAGAGAAAGAACTACTGCAAAGCTAAGAATGAACTGGGAGCCTACTTCCATAGAACCTTCTCCTCTGTCCCCAAAACTGATTAAGAGGCTGTCATGCACTAATACATTGTTGGTGGAGTTGTGAATGGAACCAGCCATTCTGGAGAGCAATTTGGAACTATGCTAAAAAATTATCAAACTGTACATATCCTTTGACCCAGCTGTTACTACTGGGCTTATATCCCAAAGAGATCTTAAAGAAAGGGACCCACATTTGCAAAAATGTTTGTGGCAGCCCTTTGTGTAGTGGCAGGAAATTGGAAACTACATGGATGCCCATCAATTGGAGAATGGCTGAATAAATTGTGGTATATGAATATTATGGAATATTATTGTTCTATAAGAAATGACCAACAGGATGATTTCAGAGAGTCTTGGAGAGACTTACATGAACTGATGCTGAGTGAAATGAGCAGGACCAGGAAATCATTGTACATGACTCATCTCACTCATTGTTGTTATTTGTTTGCATTTTGTTTTCTTACTCATCTACTTTCCTTTTTGATCTGATTTTTCTTGTGCAGCAAGAGAATTATGTAAATATTTATACATATTGGATTTAACATATATTTTAACATGTATAACATATACTGGATTGCTTGCCATCTAGGGGAGGGAATGAGGAGAAAGAGGGGAAAATCTGAAAAACAAGGTCAATGAAATTGAAAAATTATCTGTGCATATGTTTTGAAAATAAAAAGCTCTGAAAAAAAAGAGACTATGTCATGTACATGCTCATATTTGAAGGGCCTGAGAAATGGCAACAAGGGGCAGTGGCAGTCTCTCAAACAAGTGATTCCTGGTAAGAAAAGAATCACATCCTTCATTCTGCTGTAGAGAAAAGGGGGAGATTTCCTTGACAATTCTTTGAGCTCTTGGAGAATTTAGGAGTCCAGCTTTCTAGGGAGGAGGAAAAGAAGGAGGAAGAGGAAAAGAATTCAATTAGTGCCAGACTCTTGGAATTGAGAAAACTCCAGAACATAGCCTTCTAGAGAAAGAAGGAGTTCTTGGAGAAAGCCAACCTCTTGGAGAGAAGATTGAATATATAGTCTTGATGTTGGAATAGGAAAGGATTAAACCATGAGAGAGAGAGAGTAGTAAAGACATGGAGTTTGAACTTTATTATCTTAATTTCTATGGAAGCGTTTGATGGAAAGGCAGTTGCTTCTTTCATCATCCCAAATTTGTTTATCTTCCTTAGGGAATCAAAGCTCTTAAGGTAGAACTATAAAGCTAGAAATATATATATATATATATATATATACACACACACACATATGTATATATATATACATACATATATATAAATACGTATATATACATATATATTTTTTTTTTCTGGTGTAAAAGTAGGTCTCACTCAAGAGTGGAGGAGAAGGGAGCTTCCTTATTAAGTGCCCCAAATTCATTTCCTTTTAAGGGGACTTCAAGACCTTAGACTAGTATAATAAGGCTTTGTAGGATGGTTACCTAGGACTCACTGGAAAGAGAAGGACAATTGCATAATTTGTTATATATTTCTAGGACAAAAGCTGTCCTTAATTTGATATGTGCTGTTACTTAAAATGCTTGCATGAGAACTAGAGACACTTTAATCCACATCATCCATAGTTTGAGATTACTTGCAAAAACTCTGAATGAGGCAAAATGAGCCATAGAGATTGAGTTTTGAGATATCTTTCGGATCAAACCCAGTCTATATAAACATAGAGCTTAGGATGCTGAGCTCTGGTTTACATATTTGCCAGCTCTTTTAAGATAGTGGAGTTTCTCTGGCTAGCTATGATATTGAACAGCTGGTTGAAAGAAGAAAATTGGAAAGTAAAGAGAAAACAGAAATTATGAAGAGAAACTTTTTTTCCCCCTGAGGTTTCTTCTTTTGAGCAGAAGGGGAAACAAAATTCATGAGGTTTGTTTTTTTTTTTTTTTTTTTTTTTTTTTCTCCCAAGATCTTGTGTCCAAAGCGTTTGCTCAACTCTTGGAGGGTGAGAAGAAAAATGAAAGAGATTAGGAACTTGGATGCTGAGATCACTGAATCCTATTCTAAACTATCCTACAAGTCTTAAGAAGGAAAAGAACATAATGACAGTGAACAGAACAGAATTCTGAGATCAGTGAAGCACCTTTTAAAAGTAAACCAAATAAGAATTAGCCACATAAAGGTTGCCGAGAAGGGAGACCTGTTCCCTAGACTAAAAGACAGCAGAAACCTTCTACCAGGTGTTGAAATAGCTGCTACCATGAATAATATTCTAGCTTCTGTGGATTCTAGAGAAACCATGATAAACTAATCCTTTAGCCCTAGTTTTAATGCTGCCCCACTGACATCCTAGATGCTATCTCAAACCCTCAGATTAATAAATGGAACTTTTGGCTTCATGGTGACTGACTCAGTTTGACAGATCACACTCTTGCCTTATCTTGAGTGCTTAAACCCTCATGACCTAGATCAGTCACCATGACAATAACCTTCAACTGTCACAGCTGAAACCCAGCATTGGACAAATAATTTAAGAAAATGTCAGCTTTCATAGGATTTAGGACTAGTTGGGACCTTCAAGATCAGATGGTCTGTTAACTCTTCATGCGTGCTTTCCTTTTCAGGGAAAGGATAAAAACTGAAAAGAAGATGTAGAATTTCTTTCCTTTTTTTTAAAAATTAATTTTATAATTATAAAATTTTTTGACAGTATATATGCATGAGTAATTTTTTTTATAACATTATTCCTTGTATTCATTATTCCAAATTTTCCCCTCCCTCCCTCTACTCTCTCCCCTAGATAACAGGCAAAGAAGATGTAGAATTTCAAATGAGAAAGTCCTAGGCAAGTTGAAACTGCTTGTTTTCCAAAAGAATGCATAACCTTATGCTTTCATCAAGCAAAGAGATGAGATAATATAGTGACTAAGAGGTGAACCAGTACTTGTATTTGTATTATTCCTTATCTTTGTATATCTAGCATTTAGGACAGTGCCTGACATATAGTAGGTGTTTAATAAATACTTACTAAGAAACTAATTAAAATAATAAAAAGAAAAATCCCTTTCTGGGTAGGCTGGAAAAATTCTAGAATCTTAAAGAGTTAGAAGATTCTTTATAGTTCATATAGTCCAACCTTCTCTTGAAAAAAATATCCTCTCTATACAATCCTATTGTTTTAAATCCTTTTACGGAGGCCATACATTCCACTTTTGGAAAGCTCTAATTGTAAGGAAGGTTTTTTCCTTATAAGGAGCTGAAATCTATTTGTCTATAACTTGCGCCAATTGCTTCTTACTTATCTTGTTCAAGAACTAATCCCTCATTTAGAATCCTTCAAATATTTGAAGACAATTTTTCTGGACTGGACCTCACTCAGATGAATCTCTGATAGTTTAGATTCAATACTGGAACAAAATGAGACACTCACTAGGTCATTTAATAGTTAATAAAAAGTGATTTCCTTAGCCGTGGCAGAAACAAATATTGAACAAAGACAGGTTTAGAATGTCACTAACCCCTTTATTGAGTTAGTATTACTAATAATTACTAACAAAATCATTAATTACTCAGAAACTGTCTTTCTCAAACCTTTTAAACATCACATAATAAAAGTATTAGGTAGTACAGCGCCAAGAATATAATTCATACATTTTACAGATGGAAAAACTAGTCTAATGAACTTAAGGTCATATGATGTAAGAAACAGAGTTGGGATTTGAACACAGGTCTTTTGACTTTGACTTAGTGTGCTTTATACTATATTATACTGTTTCTTGTAAGTTGGAAAAAATATTAATAATTACTGACATTTATGTAGTGTTTTATATGTGCCAGCCACTGTTCTAAGTACTTTAAAATATTATCCCATTTGAGCCTTACAACAACTCTGGGAGGCAGGTAGGTGCTAATATTATCCCTATTTTACAGATGAGGAAACTGAGGCAACAGAGGTAAATTGACTTGCCTGGAGTCACACAGCTACTAAGTAAATGTCTGAGGTTGTATCTGAATTCAGGAAGATATCTGTTTTCCTGACTCCAGATTCAGTATTCATTTTTCCATCTAGCTAGTACCTAACCATTTCTTTATTTCTTTTCCTTTTTTTTTCCTTGCTGGAGGAAGAGAAAATTGTTTTACAGGTGTATCCCAATTTATAAACACAACTTTATTTTTTTTAGTTGAACATCCTATTTCTATTTATTTCTTTTTACTTTTTTAAAAAATAAGAAAAAAGAAATACAAAACAGAATAGAATATCACCAGCAGAACATCAGAGAGGATTCAAAATATATAATAGTAAACACCAGTTTAAGAAAGTATATGTATTAGTGGAAGAAATTATATTCATGAGTGTTCATTTTTTACTTCCTTGTAAATTTTCTTTTGTTCTCTGTTGCACATATTTTAAATTTTATTCTTTTTTCCCTTTTCATCTTCCCACCCCCATGCAGTATATAGTTAAGAAAGGATATATTTATATATACATATGTAGATATTTACATATACATATCCCAACACATACACACACATCTTTCCTTTCCCTACTGACCCTTTGCTTTAATTCTGCTCCTAACTTGCCTTGCTATTATTTAACCTTCTCCCACCATGAATCCCTCTCTTATTTTCTTTCCTCACCCTTTGCTTTCCTGTCTGCCCATTCCTTCCCTCTTCTTTCTTTACAGATTTTGGAGCGTGCTCTATCCTTCATAGTATAGTATATAGTGTTGCCTATTTAATCCATTCCTGATGTGAGCAGGTTTTCAGAACTACAAACCCTCCTCCCCTTTCTAATGCTTTTGTGTCTATTCTTGTACTCCAATTCATTTGTATGACAAAATTACAATTTTTACCTTAACTGTGCCTCAATCTTTCTCTTGAGCTGTTGTATTGTTGATGTCGATCTTTAAACATATGCTATAAATTTCCCATGGGGAAAAAAAAAGACATAAACAATTTGTGTTGAGTTCCTTGAAACTGATCTTTGACATTGGCTCTTATGTTTCTAATAAGTTCAGGTTTGGTTGATAGAAAGTCCTGAAATCTGCAAGTTCATTGAATATCCATTTTTTTCATTCAATATTATAGATAATTTTGCTGGATATGATATTTTCGGCCATAGGACTAGTTCTTTTGACTATTGGTGGATGATTCCAGGACCTGCGGTCTTTTATTGTGCCTGCTGATAAATCCTTTTGAAAGCAGAAAAGCAGGAATCTAGTGATAGAATAGAAAGAATTGGAATAGATCCTCTAGCATGAGGAATTGTTTGTGCTTTCAAATGTATTTTCCTATAAAAAAAACTGTTATAAATGATGATAACCCTCCCCCAAATAATCCTATTTAAGCTATTATCTAGTTGCACTATAATAAAACTAATCATTGGCTTGAACTGGGAGTCTCTGATCCAATTAATGGGGAAAGGGAAGATGAAGGGGGAATGAAATTTACAGAACTCTATAAGAAAGAAATGTGGACACTCAGCAATTCCCATTCACTTGAGCTGCAGAGAAACACTTTTCCCCATTAGTTATATTTGAAGACACAAACAATACTTACAGACTTTCTGGAACTTGGGATATTGGAGACTGGCGATATGGTGGTTTTTGCAAGAAGACAGGTCCCTTATTTTGATTTCCAGCACTGTCCTTATGTGACTTTGGACAAGTCAACTAGCTTCTATATTTCTCAGTTTATTCATTTGCAAAATGGGAGGGTTAAATTATATCCATAGCATCAAACTCAAATAAAAACAGGGCTACTAAACATATATAAAAATCCCTAAGAGTCAGGGATTTTAAATTAATTTAGTTTAAAAGTGTAATGTTATTTACATTTTATTGTATTTTTATTTATTTCATTAAATAATTTTCAATTACCTTTTAATTTGTTTCAGGCTGCATTCTGTGTATTAGATACCTTTGGCAATAGAAAGATTCCAAAAAATTATGATCATAGACTTCAATCCATAGAAACAATTGCTGTATCAGGAGTTTCATTCACAGATTCATTTTATATTTGAGTATATGTTTTGTGTTTCATATTAGCTTTAAATTTCTGGAGCAGACTATGTAATTTGTAATGCCTTGGACATAATAGGGATTCAATAAATATATATTTTAAACCAATTTCCCTGAAGCCTTGAGATTATCTAGGATTGAATGTACATGTATGCCCAGGGAGATCCTGCATGTATGTTTCTGTTCACCCTGAGGACATACATTTCTGAGCTGGGCTTGGGGAGAGAAGAAGAGCCTATCTCAGCCAATTACAATCTATTTCTGGGCCAAATTTGGAATAGATAAGGCCCTGGGGTAATGGAATTAAATGATGCTCCATCCAAAAATAATGAAATGATATTTGTAATTGCAATTGATAATGCAAAATGGAACTTTGGGTTCCCACAAACCCGTGACCCTGGGGCAGCTTTCCTTTTTGGCTTTCACATGAAATCACCTCAACTCTCTAATTGTTCACTAAGTCATTTTTTTCCACTGTCTCTGGCTCTTCATGACCCCATTTGGGTTTTTTTTTTGTTTGTTTCTTTTTTTGTTTTGTTTTTGTTTTTGATAAAAAAAAAACTGGACTGATTTGCCATTTCCTCCTTTAGCTCATTTTACAAATGAGGATATTGAGGCAAACAAAGCTAAGTGAATTGCCTACAGTCACAAAGCCAGTAAATGACTGCTTTTTCTGATTCCAGGTCTGGCACTCTATCCACTTTACCACCTAACTGCAGGAATTAGCAAATCACAATGGGAAACTTGCAAGCCTGTGGTAGCAACAGGCTTGGAAATCTTCCAGGAAAAAGATCTAGTGGGGTCCTACCCCTCATCTACATTCATAAGTAATGTTACTTTAGAAGCATTCCTGAGGTGTGGGATGTTTCCAGCTCTCTTCCTACCCACCCAGAAAAGGATCTCCTGCTGGTTTAATCAATTCACAGATATTTATTAAACACATATAGTGTTGCAGTGGAAATTCAAAAACAAGCAATAATATGAATACTTGTTTGCCTCTTTAAAATATACTATGTCATATTTCATCTTTTATATTTTATCTTTTAAATTTTTTATTGCTCTCTTTTATTTTTATCTCTCCCATTGCCTCCTATATTTCTCCCTGCCCTAGAGAGCCATCCCATATTATAAACCTATTTTTTAAAAGAAAAAGTGGAAAAGTCAGCAAAAGCAATAAATATATCAAATAAATATGACAACATGTACAATTCACAAAATTTGTGGATATCCCCTCTCTCTATAAAGGAATTGAGGGAGGTCTCTTCTCATATCTCTCCTTTAAGCATGCTTGTTCATTTTAATTTTGCTACATTCATTCACAACAATTACTCGTTTATTTACTTGTGGGGATTGGACTGGGGCTATATTGTTTTGGAAGAATAGCAGCCTCAGCTTTCCCATTTCAACTGCTGTGTCTTCAGTTTTTATCTATTTTCTGAAAGGGGATAGTCACTTGAAGAACTGATAGCTTTTCAGAAATTATGAACATCTGGTGGTAGGTAAAGCCTAAGCTTTATAATATAGGGAGGGAAATGGAGCTGTCCACCGAGGTGCATTTTCTCTCTCATGAAGATAAAAATCCAGAGTGAGAATGATGTATGGGAGATGTGCAACTGCCCCTTGGATGCCCCAGATTTTTTAAGTTTAGCTTCAGAGACCCATGGAGATAAAGGATTGCTTTCTGCCGGTATTATAGAATACCTTTGTGTAATACATAGTGAGAGATAAGAAAGATTTTGATGGGTTTAGTGGAATTTATCTTTGATTAGAAGTGAATTACATTTCAGACTGCTCTGGTGCTTGACATTCACATGAACCACATGGTGACTCAACTCTCTCACGTTCTAGTTCTCTGTGGTAGCCAAGGATTCAAAGAAAAGAAGGCTGAAGCAATACATTTGCTTCTTTTCTGAGTGTTGGAAGCCAATTTGCTTCATTCCTCTCTAATGTTTTTTCTTGTGGCAGCTAGATGGTGCAGTGGATAGAATCTGCCAAATCCAGCCTCAGATACCGGGTGATCCTCCTGAGCAAGTCTCTTAACCTTGTTTGCCTCAATTTCTTCATCTGTAAAAGGAGCTAGAGAAGTAAATGGCGAACCACTCCAGTATCTTTGCCAAGAAAACCCCAAATGGAGTCATAAAAAGTTGCATAGTAACCACAAACTTATTTTTTTATTGTCATTCTCCCAAACAGGCATTTGAGAGAACTCAAATAATTTTTTCTCTTTGCAATGTTTTATGTTCTTTCTGAAGCTATCAATCTTTTTACTACATCTTAACCTCAGTATGTCCAAAAGGGAGCTCATTTTTTATTCTAGATCTCCTTGCTTCCCCCCATTCCTACTCCAAATTACCCATTACTGTGGAAAGCAACACCATCCTCCAAATCTATCAGACTCACAATATAGTTACTATTTTTGATTCCTCACTTTCTCTTATCTCCCATAACCAACCTGCTGCCAAGGCCTGCCAATTCCACTTTTACAGCATCTCTCAAATACTTCCCTTTCTGCCTTCTGACAATACTGCCATCACTGTCATGTATGTCCTCATCATCTTTCAACTCATTTGGCCATAACCCTACTTTAGGTTCACGTACGTCTTTCCTCAACAATATCCTTTTAGAGGGACACTGGTGGTTCCCGAGTTTTTCTCTACTCTTAATCCATCCGTGGCCTTATCCGTTGCTTTCCATTGAGAATGACTTTTTCTTTTATTCTTTTATACTCTATGTATCTTCTATGTGTCTTGATATGTATGTATTTTCTCTTCCATTAGAGTGTAGGCTCTCTGAGAGCAAGGACTAAATAATTGTTTTTGCCTTTATTTATATCCCTACAGCTTAGCATAATGCCTGACCCATAGAAAGCACTTCTTCCATGATTGCTAGCTGATTGACTGACTTTTCTGTTATAGATCCGTTGGCATATTGATCTCCAGCCCTGGGCAAGTCCAACTCAGTCCCTGAATGAAGAAGCTATGAGGTTCCTGAACTATATCAGCACTACTCAGGTTGGATTTTAAGTTTTTATGTATATCTAAGCTAGTGTAAATAGATATGAAAGATATGGTTGTCCTTTCTCCTCATGGGGGGAAAATGATGAGAAGTGGAGGATCTCAGTGATATCTAAGAGCTGAGAGCAACATTTGGTAGAGATTTAGATTTTGATTTGTAGGGCTGGGCTGCTTACATATAGGATGTCTAGGACAAGTAGATAAGTCTCTTTATTTAGTAAAAACTAACATTTATATAGGCTTACTATATGCCAAACATTGAACTAAGCACTTTACAATTATTTCATTTGACTTTTACAACTACCCTGCAAAGTAGATATTATTATTATCCCCATTTTACAGATAAGTAAAACTAAGGTAACTAGATGAACACAGCTAGAAGTGTCTGAGGTCACATTTGAACTCAGTGTGATTCCAGGCCTGGTGCTCCGTCCATTGTGCCATCTTCTGGGTTTGATGTCAAAGGGATTGATTATCAGTTCCAGGTTTATCACTAATCTGTGTGATACTGGGCAAGTAACTTCATCTCTTGCAGTCTGTTGTCTCATTTGTGAATTAAGTGAGTTACATTAGTGACCCTTGAGGTCTCTTCTAGTCCTAAATCTATGATTCTTCAAGAAATGATATCCTTTAGCATTTAATGAAAAACTTTGAAAAATTGCATTGAAAATCATTTGATAGAGAGATGATCATAGAAATAACCAGTAAAGGGACAAAGAATAAAGACCTTTTAGACTTAAGCCCCTGCTACATTTGGAGAGATCTGTTTGTTCTTACATCTCTGCCACAGCCTTTCTTGGCAGAATTAAATGTGTTAGCTGGGTCCTGTGGTTATAAGAGTGAATAGAAAATGAAGGCACATAGTCGCTCAAGCTTTCACATTCTAAATCATTAGAGAGAATAAGCTTTTATGCAGTAACTTAACAAACTCTGGCAGTTTTTGCACAACTCTTCTGGTAGGGTCGCTGACCTGATGGGGGAGGAAGGGATATCAATTATAGACAGTAGATGATTCTTGACAGGTCAGTCAGGAGGTTCCATTTTCAGAATTGCTTGACTCCAAGAGACATAAGTGAAATAAGAGCCCAAGAGAAACTTAAACACTGAACAAAGAGCTTGGGCTGAGTTAGAAACTGACAAGCTAACTACCAGTAATTTAGGAATTTAGGATTATCACAACAAATTTAACTATATTTCTATCTTAGATGTATGCACAAGACTTAACTTGTGCATATTACAATGGAGAGAACACAGCCTTTAGAAGCAGAATACCAGGATTTAAATCTCATTAAATCTCGTGATGATTGCTACTTGTGTGACTTTGGGCAAATTCCCTCATTTTTCTGGATTTCAGCTTCCTTCTCTGTAACATAGGGGTGGCCTTTTTCTGTCTTCTAGATATACTTTTATACTTGATAATCTCAACTGCTTTAAGAGATTCAGTTATCTGGAATCTAGCTACAATATTCTTTGGAATTTTCATTTTAGGGCCTCTTTTAGAGGGTGATTGGTGGATTCTTTCAATGTCTATTTTACTCTCTCTCTAGGATAACAGGGCAGTAGTTGTGTTGGAGGTCTCACAGCTAGCCTGCTGAATCAGGGCAGAGTAGCCAATGCTGCTTTATTTTGGCAAAGAAACTTCTACTACATTCCCTCTCTGCCCTGAGCCTCCCTGTGCTGCATCCATGCCGGGCCCTGTTCCCTACTGCCCAATTGAGACAGACCTTGCCTGAAGTCCTTTCAAGATATCTTATGCTAGAAATTTGTTACACTTAAAATATTTGCGGGTTCTGTCACTCCAAAATACGTTCAGAGGCTTGATCGAGTGTTTATTCTGAGGGAAGTCAGGAAGAGCTCAGGCAAAGTCCTCAGTCAGAAGTCATTCATTCACTTCCCTCTCCAAGTCCACATAATTCTCAAATTTCCCTAATACAATTGATGGTACCACCATCTTTATATTAATTTAGACTCATACTTCCTCAGTGCCTTTCTCCAATTCTTTATCATTCCACATATCCAATTAATTGCCAGATCTCATTGTTGGTTTCTCTGCAACCATGGTATAGAATAGAAATTTTTAGTAATTTCAAATGAAAAGGGGCCCCCTAAATTGTATGCAAGGATATCAAGAAGTCTCATATTGGCTTAGAAAACCGTAACTTGAAATCATTTATGTCTATTGAATATTTACTTATTTTGTTAATTATTTCCCAATTATATTTTAATCTGATTCAAGCCTTCCTCAGGAAAGCTATGGGCCATATATTGCCTGCTGGTACTGTGTCTGGCACGTTTGTTCTACCACATCTGTACTAAATATCCCATTCTCTTCAGTCATATAACCATCAGTGTAATTCAGGACCCTATCATCTCTCTCCTAGATTACTCAAATCATTTTAAAAATTAATCTCTCTGCCACAAACACTCCCTGTTCCAATCCATTCTCCATAGTCTCCAAATTTATTTTCTTAAAGTGCTGGTAAGATGATGAATAAACTCAAATAAACTCCTGTGACTGTCTCTAAGCTCCAGGAGCAAATATAAACTCCTTTGATATTCAAATATCCTTCCACACACAGTCTACAATCCAGCTATTCTGGCTTACTTGCTGCTCCTCATGCACACTACCTTATCTCTCATGTCCCTGTCTTAGCACTGGCTGTTTAGAGCCTCAAATACTGTCCCTCCTTTGGTTTTATAATCTTTTGGTTCCTTCAAAATTGAGCTAAAAAATCCCTCTCTATAAAAGGCCTTTCTTGGTTCCTGAAGCCTTCTCCTTGTGCTTTCTCTGCTTAAGTTACCTTTTATCATATTTACTTCATATATTGTTCTTATTGAATCATTTCAGTCATGTCTGACTCCAGTGACCTAATTTGGGGTTTTCTTGGCAAAGATACTGGAGTAGTATACCATTTCTTCTTCAGCTTATTTTCCTGATGAGGGAACTGAGGCAAACAGGGTTAAGTGACTCATCCACAGCTAAGTGTCTGAGACTGTATTTGAACTTGGGAAGATGAGTCTTTCTGATGCTAAGCCCAGTGCACTAGCCATTGTATCACCTAACTGTCCTTTGCTTCATATGTATTTACATTTTTTAGTCTCCCATTAGAACGTAAACTCTTTGAGGTTAGGAACTCCTTTTTATTTTTACCTTGCTTTTCTTTTTATTCCCATTGCTTAGCACAATGCTTGGCACATAATTGGATCCACAAATGTTTATTGAATGATTGTTGGATTGAAGAATTTGGGATGGTTGGACTCTGAGGATCTTTCTAGTGCTGTGGTCCAATTTACTCCTTCTGGAGCAGTCTCCACTTCTATAGTCCCAGTTTTAGTGAAGCAAAGAAGTCCATTTACTACTCAGGAGAGGAAATCTAGAATTATACAAGAGAGTTCTTAATTTCAATCTGTAGGGCACCATGAGTTCACCAAACCTCTTAAATGTAAGGAGACAGATTAAAATGTAATTGGGAATTATTTTAAAGAATAAAGATACAATAAAACATAGATAAGTTGATAAGTGGCTTTCAAGTCAATATGCAAATGCAGGGATCTCTGTATGTATAGTTTAGTGTTCCTCATTTCTGAGTTTGAAACCACTGTTCTAAATGTTCTAGAGGAGCAGCTTAATGAAAGGGGTATCCTTTCCTCTTCTCATATAACATAATCAGAAAATCATCATAACTTTAATCTTTTTTTTCCTTTCAGAGAGGAAGTAAAAACTTCCTGAATTAGGCATTTAATTATGAGTAATGGGATGATAAATGAATCCTTCTACAGAATTTCAATTTAGCTTTAGCAACAAGTTGTTGGATACTTGGACTTGAAAGTTATTTCTGTATTTTAATTAGAATTGTTTAATCTCTCCATGGTGCTGTCATTTTATCTCTTGATTTTACATGAAGGATGAGGAAGCTTAAATTCTTAACTTCAGCTTAGTGAAGCCTTTGAAACACCCTAGGGGAAGATGGAAGCTGTTATGAATTGGATCTAGGAACCATAGGCTCTGCTACAAAAATAAAATAAAATAAGCCCGCCAAGTATATGTCTTCATGTACCTCAAAAAAAACCACATAAGAAATCTCTTGGAAGTATGAAATGATCCTTTCAAGCTCCTGTCAGGTCTGTCTTATGGTTGATGTCCCAAGAGAAAAAACATTTTAAAAATAAACAGCCCAAGGAATAAATCATAGACTCATAGAACTATACAATTGGAAGAAACCTTATATTTTATTTTGTCCAGTCTCCTCATTTTGTTGATGAAGGAACTAAAACTAGAGGAGCTAAGTGATTTGCATGAGGTCCCACAGCAAATTTAGTAGCAGAATCCAGCTCTCCTGATTTCAAATCCGATGCAGTTTTATTATTATTATTATTATAGCTTTTTATTGACATAATATATGCATGGGTAATTTTCAACATTGACCCTTGCAAATACTTCTGTTCCAACTTTTCCCTTCCTTCCACTCCCTTCCTTAGATGGCAGCAGTCTCATACATATTAAACATGTTAAAGTATATGTTAAATACAACATATGTGTACATGTTTATATAGTTTTCTTGTTGCACAAGAAAAATCAGATTTAGACCTGAAAAGAAAAACAAAAATGCAAGCAAAGAACAATAGAAAGAGTGCAAATGCTATGTTGTGGTCCCGACTCATTTCCCAGTGTTCTTTCTCTGGGTGTAGCTGGTTCTGTTCATCACTGATCAGTTGGAATTAAATTGGATCCTCTCATTGCTGAAGATAGCCATTTCCATCAGAACTGATCCTCATATAATATTATTGTTGAAGTGTATAATCATCTCCTGGTTCTGCTCCTTTCACTTAGCATCAGTTCATGTTAGTCTCTCTAGGCCTCTCTGTGGCCATTTCTTAGAGAAAAATAATATTCCATAACATTCATATACCATAATTTACTCAGCCATTCTCTAATTGATGGTCTTCCATTCAATTTCCAGTTTCTAGCCACTACAAAAAGGGGCTGCAACAAACATTTTTGCACAGTAGTAACACTTCTGGATCAAAGGATATGCATAGTTTTTGAGCATAGTTACAAATTGCTCTCCAGAATGGTTGGATCCATTTACAATTTCAATGCATCAGTGTCCCAGTTTTCCCACATCCCCGCCAACATTTGGCATTATCTTTTCCTGTCGTCTTAGCCAATCTGACAGGTGTGTAGTGGTATCTCAGAATTGTCTTAATTTGCATTTCTCTGAACAATAATGATTTGAACACTTTTTCATATGAGTAGAAATAGTTTCAATTTCATTATCTGAAAATTGCCTGTTCATATCCACTGATCATTTATTAATTGGAGAATGGCTTGATTTCTTATAAATTTGAGTCAATTCTCTACATATTTTGGAAATGAGGTCTTTATTGGAACCTTTAACTGTAAAAATGTTTTCCCAGTTTATTGATTCCCTACTAGTTTTGTCTGCATTAGTTTTGTTTGTACTAAAGCTTTTTAACTTGATATAATCAAAATTTTCTATTTTGTGATCAATAATGATCTCTAGTTCTTCTTTGGTCATAAATTCCTTCCTCCTCCACAAATCTGAGAGGTTCTTCCATGTTCTTCTAATTTATTTGTAATCTCTCCAATGCAGTTTTAAAGAAACCTTTGTTAAATTAAAAAAAATACTTCTTAAGAACTATAACTTTTAAAATCAATTGTTGAGTCATTTAGACATGTCTGACTCTTTACAATTCCATTTTCTTGGCAAAAATGCTGGAGTAGTTTGCTATTTTCTTCTCTAGCTGATGTTACAGATGAGGAAACTGAAGCAAATGGGGTTGCCCAAGCTCACACAACTAGTCTGAGGCAGAATTTTGATAAGTATTTCTGATTTTAAGCCCAGGGCTCTATCCACTTTGCCACCTTGATGCCTTTTAAATCAATAATTTTATACTAATTGTTGAATATATATCCATTATAGAATATCCATCAATTGGAGAATACCTGAATAAGTTATGGTATATCAATATAATGGAGCATTCTTGTTCTATAAAAATGAGGAGCAGGCTGAATAAATTTTGGTATATGAATACAATGGAATATTATTATTCTATAAGAAATGATGAGTTGGTTGGTTTCAGAAAAGCCTGGAAAGACTTAAATGATGCTAAGTGAAACAAAGAGAACTAAGAGAACATCATACACAGTAATAACAAGATTGTGATGATCAGTTGTGATAGACTTGCTCTTTTCAACAAGATGATTCAAGGCAATTCCAACAGACTTGTGATGGAAAGTTCCATTCACAAGCAGAGAGAGAACTATGGAGACTGAATATGGATCAAAACATAATATTTTCTCCTTTTTGTCATTGTTTACTTATTTATTTATTTCTCATGTTTTTTCCCTTTTAATCTGATTTTTCCTATACAATATGATGAATATGGAAATATGTTTAGAAGAACTGTACATGGATTTCTTATTCCATGGATTTCTTATACCCACTATAATCTAGAGTCAGTCCAAATTGTTCATTTAATAAGAATAATCTATATTGTCTATATTATAAGAAGCAGTTTGGCTTAATGGATGGAGTTGCTCTAATCCTGCCTTAGAAAAGGACCCATTGTAAATCATACAGCCAATTTCATTGTTTCAGTTTCCCTATCTGAAAAATGAAGGTCATAGCAGCACTTATCTCACAGGGCTACTGTGAAGTGTTGAAATCAGCTATTTTTACTTGGTAATTACTATTAGTGTTAGCCAGAAAGCTTTTGAAATCATATCCTGAATGGTCTCTACAAATATTTTATTTCTCGGGGACCCAACAGAAGCAAATTTAAACAGTTGGTTTACATGGTAATGGTCAGATGATGCTGGAATTAAGTTTCTAGAGGGTTGTTCTTTAGTGTCTCATCTATAAAGAAACTAAGTTGGAACCCCAAGACTTGACAAGGCTTTTGCAAACAGTAGTGATTTACAAGGACAGATTGCTATTCCATGTTTAACTTTTAGGTGCCAAGGCAAATGCAAGAGAAATTAATAAGGGAGACTGTCTGTGACAGATAATTCAAATTCCCTGAATCTCAAGGTCAATTCAATTAAACAAATAATTATTAAGAACTTAATAATACTAGATATGAGGCTAGGCCCCAAGGATACACTGCTAACTTTAACCTGGAGGATATAACACTATGGATAAATAAATGCAAATGCAAGAACATTTGGTGAAAAAAAACAATTAAGAGCATGAGAAAAGGGGACACAGGAGCTGAGCTTTGCAGGAATGTTAGGACTACAAGAAAAAGAGGAAAAGGAGTATATCCCAGACCTGTGAGATGGTTTATAGGAAACCACGAATGCAAGAGATAGACAAGGGGAGAGTAGGGTCATGAAGGACATTTTCTATTTCACAATAAAGTAGGTGGTAGGGTCCTCTGCTGAAGAAGATTAGAAATAATCAGTAATGGAGAGTGTGATAGGTTCAGTCAGGGAAGGATAAAGCATTGAGACAGGGCAATAAGCATCCAATTGACATATGTGGTGGCTGTTGACTCATTTAAGTCAAATCTAATTCTTTATGAGACCTTTTGGGGTTTTCTTGGCAAAGATACTGGAGTAGTTTGCCATTTCCTTCTCCAGCTCATTTTACAGATGAGGAAACTGAGGCAAACTGGGTTAAGTGATTTGCACAGGATCACACAATTAGTATCTGAGACTAAATTTGAATTCGGGAAAGTGAGTTTTTCTGATTCCAAGACCAATGCTCCGTCTCCTTAGCCACCTAACTGGCCCATTCCCTACTCCTTATCCCCCCAACTGAGAATATATAAGAAAAATTTATAGTGGATTTACATTCTATGGTTCTGAAATTCTAGAATATTTTTGTTAACTAGTGCTTTCCATTCCACTTACATGATAGATGGCAAAGCTTTTTATTTTATTTTTTTTTACCATGCACACCTCATTTAGAAACTATTTTAACAATAACAGCATGCAAGCCTGCTGAAACACACAATTCCCTGTCACTTAAAATTATCTCAGTTAGCTCTGAAGAATCCTAATGGGCAACACAATAATAAATTCTCTAATGCTGCTGAAATGAATCCCACCCACATCATTTTATGGTGATGCTTTTCTTAACTATTTTTGTTATCGAGAGGGGAGGGAGGATTTTTCCTATACATTAAGGTCTTATGCTTCATATTTTTTGCCTTTATTTTAATGAAACACCAGCAGGCCCATCTAAGTTTTTGGATAAGTCCTTGCTTGCTAATCCAACATAATGTTGCACCCATATTAATGAAAGCTGTTTTTTCTTCAAGTAGAAACGACAGTTCTATAGTCTTCTAGGCCCTGAGAAATATTAGACATTGAAGGCTGGTAAACATGAAGCCATGAGGGATGATAAGGACTGTGCCATTCTCAGATAAACCTTCATGTTCAACCTCTGATGGCAGCTCCCCAAACCATATGCCTTCAGGAAACATGCCTTGAGGAGTGTTTGGCTGTGATAACACAGAGATTTCAAGCAGCAGAAATCATTTTAAAAGGGAAAAAAATGAAATAAAAAGTTGTTGAAAACTTTGCGGTTTTATCCTTTAAAAGTTAACTAAGAATAACAATCAAAATTATATTGAGGCTCTGATGTATTCTGCTGTAAGAAAACCCAATATATAAAAAGACAAGTTTATTAAAGCATAAATTAAGCAATGATAATTTACCTTATGAAAGATAATCTTATTTTTAAATAGCAATTCTTCTAAAATATTTATTTATTTAATAGGATTTTATTTTTTAATTACATGTAAAGATAGCATTCAATATTTATTTTTGTAAGATTTTGCATTGCAATTTTTTTTCTCCCTCTATCCCTTACTTCCCCCCTTTCCCCACCAAGACAGCAAGCAATCTGATATAGGTTATACATGTACAAACATTTTAAATATTTTCCCCACATTAGTCATGTTGGGAAAGAAAAATAAGGTCAAAAAGGAAAAAACACAAGAAAAAAAAGCAAACAAAAATTTTAAAAGGTGAAAATAGTATACTTTGATTCAGTCTCCATAGTTCTCTGGTAGGTAATCTTAAACAAGGATCTATAATAGAGTTCCTTTGTTTTTTAAATTATTTTTATTTGGTTAAATATTCCCCAATAAAATAAAAATTAGCAATTAAAAAAACCTGAATTCCAAATTTTTTCCTTCCTTCTAGTTCATGTCCTCTATGTGAAAATGAAATTTGATTTTTATTATACATGTAATGTCATGTAAAATATATTTCCATATAAGCTATGTTCAAAAGAAAATAAAGGAATAAAGATATATTATTTTTATCTAGATTCAGAATTCATCAGTTTTCTCTCTGGATGTGGATAGCATTTTTCATCCAGGATCTTTGGGATGGTCTTGATCAGAATAGCTAAATCTTTAGTTGATCATCTGTACGATATTGCTGTTAGTATATACATTGTTCTCCTGATTATAATTACTTCATTTTTCATAAGTTCATATAAGTCTTCCCACGTTTTTCTGATACTATCCTACTTATCATGTATTAAAGCACAATAGTTTTTTTAAAATAATATTTTAATTTTTCCAATTACATGTAAAGATGATTTTTAACATTCATTTTTTAAATTAATAATTTTTATTTACCAGATATTTGCATGGGTAATTTTACAACACTGACAATTGCCAAACCCCTTGTTCCAATTTTTCCCCCTCCCTTACCCCCCCACCAAGATGGCAGGTTGACCAATACATTTAACATTCATTTTTAAAATAAAAATTTAAGTTCCAATTTTTCCCCCTTCTTCCTGTCCCTCCTCTCTAAGAAAGCAAGTTATTTGAAGTCTTTCAAATAAAAATTTCTTAACCTCTTTTTTTGGTCAAACTTCTTTGATAATCTGATAAAGTTTGTGAATCTCTTCTCAGAATATTTTTTAAAATTTATAAAATAAAATATATATGATTACAAAGCAAATCAATTATATTGAAGTGTTATTAAATATTTAAAAAAATCATGGACCCTAGATTGAGAACCCTTATTTTGTTTAATAGCTAAAAATACATTTCAAATTTGATTTGATTTCCAGAAATTTGATATACATGGAACTTTTTATGAATATGTCTATCGAAATGTCTATTAAATTGAAACAAAACATTTTTAAACTATAGATTCCCTTTGAGCCTCTTTGGTTAATGATAATGCATAAGCATAATGATAGTGTTTGAAATAATTTTACCTAATAGTTATAATTTTTCAAGTATTCTTTCTACTCATTCTTCTTAGCTTCAGAATGCAAAAATGAAGCAGGACATAATACTCATTAAAATCATCCTTGTCCACATAGGTTTATTTTCTAGAGTATGCATTTTTATCTATCCATCTGATTTTTTATGATTAAAATTGTAAGGGAGAATTAAAGAAAACAGAAACTAATTATTTGAGTTGTGTTATAAATAATTTCAGTTTCACTTATTTGTAAGGGCTCCTTGGCTATAAATCTCATCCAGAAAACTAAAATGGCCAACCTGTAACTAATTTTTTTAAGAGGAGATTATAACTGGGGAACACAATCTAATGTTCCTAGTTGATGTTAGTATTTTTGAAAGATATGATAATGAAAAACACAAAACCAAGAAATTCCTTTACTTTATTATGATCCTTTGAGAAAAGGTAGGGCCATAAAAAGATATTAGAATGGAGGGCTTTTCTTTCTAATAATGACAACAAATATACTTGGTTAGATGAAATATGTGGAAGGAAAAGTAGTGCATTTTGCACCTCCTTGTAATTTTCATCTAAGTGAAAAAATAACCCTGGTTATTCTCAGTTTCCCACTTAATAAAATTTCATAAACATGCATGAAATAATAGAGAAAATAGATAGCTGTCCTCTTGCCCAGCCCTCTCATTTTACAAAAGATGAAATTGAGACCCAGGGACACCTAGTAGGTATTTAACAAATATTGAATTGAATTAAGGGAGCTATTCAGGGTCACACGGCTATAGAGTCAGGACTAGAAATTAAAACTTCTGACACCCCTGTCTAATGCTCTTTTAATACCCTAAATCCTTTGTGCTAATTGTTTTTTTTTGGGGTAGAATGGGAGAAGGTAATCAGAGGTAAGTGACTTGCTTCAGGGTCTCATAGCTGTATGATGTCATATTTGAACTCAACCTTCCTGACTCCAGGGCTGGCATTCTATCCACTTTGCCACTTAGTTGCCCCTGATAAAGTTCTTGAAAGGTGGCTCAACAGTTTTCTAAGTTGTGGTTTTTTGTTTTTTGTTTTTTATGTTTATTCTGTTTTTTTTTAACAGAAGAATAAAAAAAAATAGACAAAAATTTGGAAAAAGCAGGAAATAGGAGAGAGCCAACAGATGATTCAAGAGTTCTGTGTCCTTTACATTCCTTCTTAACCTTTTCTCAGGTCCCTCCCCTAATTCCCAATTTAAAATTGAATTTAGAACTCCCTGACAAATATGTGGCAAGAGTGGTTGGCTAGGTATCTGCCAAATATTAGGAAGATTAATGAAGTTGGCTCTGTTATCTGATGAGACCAATATAATTAACTGTGTTTCTATGTAATTTTGGAAACATCAGTGCAAGGGAGAGTTGAGCCCAAGGTGCCTTTTCTATTTTTCATGTCTCTCACAGAAGCCTGGGGTTATCTAATGCTATGCATTTGCCAAAGCACTTAACAAACAATGAAACATTAAAAATAAAATTTGCATTTTATGTGTTCTGTCATTTTCTAGAAAGTAGTTGTTGCCTTAAGAGTTAAGTTAAGAATTGCCTTAAATTCATAGATCTTCCTTAGAAAGTGAAGCACTTTGCTGTGCTTCTTGCTGGGCTGGGAAAACATACCACTGCTTGGTAAGATCACTATCTTGGCAACAGTAAATGTTGCTTTTAGCTCTCACAGCTGCAGCTGTATAAGCCATGTAAGTGCTCAGTCTTCCCAAATGAATAGCATGTTTGCATGAGGTACTGCTGAGATCAGAGAGTTTGACTTTTTTTTTTGGATAGTGCATTTTCTTTGATTTTCTTCTTGTCTTTATTTTGAAATACTAATGATCTGAGGATTTCTCTTCTCTATTGAACTTATTTGATCCCTTTTTATGTGGAATATGGGCTTATGGATGGTCGGAGAGGGAGAGAAGAAGAGAGATTTCTCTTCAGGGACTTCTGTAGCCCACCAGATAAGATAGCTTCTCTTGATTCTGTGGTTAATCAATCTTTGACACAACTGCTGACCAATTAGGAGTTGCTTAAGGTACATGTTCTTTAGCAAGGGAATAAAACACATGTCCCACAGAATGATACCTAAGCATATGTCCAGTTCTATGGGAGGTTTCTCCAGTTCAGCAGAACAGAGAGTTGTATTAATCATCTTTCTGAAATTTATGGTACAGAGGTGCTTAGCAATTTTATTTTCAAAGAAAATTTCTCATTTAAACCATGCTACCCTCCTTTCTGATGGGGGCTAGAATCACACTGAAAGGTAGGAAACATGTAAAGATTCTATAGAGCACTGCACCTAGAGTCAGGGAGACTCATCTTTTGAGTTCAGATCTGGCCTCAGACACTAACTGTGTGTTTCTGGACAAGTCACTTACCTGTAGCCTCAGTTTCCTCATCTGCACAAGGAGTTAGAGAAGGATATGACAAACTGTGCCAGCATCTTTGCCAAGAAACCCCCAATGGGGTCACAATCTGACAATCAAAAAACAACTCACTGAACAACAACAAACCATTAATAAATTTTGTGACTTTGGATGAATCAGTTAAATTTTCTGGGCCTTAATTATTTCAGTTATGAGACAAAGATAATGATATCATTGTAAGAACGATGGATTTGTTGTCAGAAGACCTGGGTTAAATTTTGACCTTGCAACTTGTTCCCTATATGATATTAATTGTATCTTTAACCTCTCTGGCTTTCTATACTCTCATATATAAACATAGGAATGTATATACCAGTAGACTATAAACTCCTTAAGGATAGGAGCTGTTTTGTTTTTGTCTTCATGCCCATAACACATAACACAGTGCCTGATGTTAAATAAATGCTGATCATTTATCAATATTAACAAATTCTGAACAACAAATTCCTCAACAAAATTTTTAAAATTTTCCTTCCTATCAATGCTTTACCAAAAGCCAATACAATGAAAAAAACATAAACCAAATAAGATCTCTCTAGTTCCCAAATCCAAATCTAGGAACAAAGGCCCCTAGAGCTCCCTCTATTCTTTTTGTTTAGGATTTTTTTTAAACATTTAAAATGTTGTGCTCCCTCTGTTCAGATCTCTCAGAAGTAGTTATTTCCCTTGACAATGAAAAGCACATACAGTTTTGACTTAAATGTTTTTTTTTTTTTTTTTAATGATATTTGTGACCTTCACAGATTTCATGCAACCACTTGGTCCCAAGTGGCCTGACAAGTGATTCTGAAAGCACAAAGAAGCCATGGTCCATCTGTCTTGACGAGAAGTTCAGT
This sequence comes from Sminthopsis crassicaudata, assembly GCF_048593235.1. Classification (NCBI taxonomy): domain Eukaryota; kingdom Metazoa; phylum Chordata; class Mammalia; order Dasyuromorphia; family Dasyuridae; genus Sminthopsis; species Sminthopsis crassicaudata. The sequence continues at coordinate 194,234,655 of NC_133620.1, forward strand.
TTGTTTCATCAAATCCAAAATAAGCGATGTCGTCTTTACTCTTTGGGGTGAGTATACCAGGAAAAGGAAAACCAAACACTTACACCATCTAGGGCTATTTTAACATTATTCAAAAACTCATGTAGTCAAGATGTAAAGAATGTTGTTATTTCTTTGCCTGTCTCGAAGACACATCTGTCTGTCATTTTCTTGTACCTGGAGGGCACATGAAGTTGGTTTGCAGCTAATTTCTCTCTTTCCAAGGCTTGCTTATCTTTCTCTTTTTTTATGGCAGTGAATTGACAGCTTCAGTGTTCAACAGGGATATGGTTCCCATGATTGTAGCTCATGAATTTAGGATTAAAATTAAGCTTCCATATGAGAGAGAGAGAAAGGATTCTGACTAATGAGAAGAGTTCAGAGATAGAAAGTATCTCAGTCACAGTGATTACCATTTCTCAGAGGAAATGGCCAGAATTGCATAAAAGCTTTCCAGGGCTAACAGTCAAGCAAGATATTTCTGTATATTTTAGGGGGAAATGGGTCTATGCAATAAACCATTCATTCTCTTTTTGATAGCAATGTCATATAGGGAAAACTTTTTTTTAAAATTAAATTTCATACCCTTTAATTTTAAAAAAAACTATTTGTATAAATCATTTAATCTTTCAAAGTTTGTAAGATTATAAATTTCATAGAAGATATAAGATGTAGCTCCTAAAATAAATCTCTTCTGATCTGTATTGTTGGAGGGAATATCTTCATTTGGAGGACTCCACACCAATGAAATCATAAATTTGACTCAAAATAAAATAAATATGTGCAATTTCTAAGAGTTAGAGCAGACTTAGATTTAATAGGCATTAAATATTTTTTTTTTAGTATTTTACTTTTTCTAATTTTCAGCATTCAGTTCTTGAAAGATTTTGAGTTCTAAATTTTCCTCCCTTCCCTCCCCCCTCCCTAAGATGGAAAACAATCTGATATAGGTTATACATATTCAATCATAGGAAACATTTCCACATTAATTATGTTCTGAAAGCAGAAACAAAAGGGAAAAAAACATGGAAAAAAAACCCCCAAAAGTTAAAATAGTATATTTCAATCAGCCTTCAGACTCCATAAATTCTTCCTTTGGATGTGGATAGTATTTTCCATCAATCTTTTGGAATTATCTTGAATCACTGTTTTGCTGAGAAGAGTTCACAGTTGTTGATCATAATATTGTTATTACTGTCTACAGTATTCTTTCTGGTTCTATTCACTTTACTCAGCATCAGTTCGTATAAGCCTTTCAAAGTTTTTCTAAAATCTGAATAGATATTTAATTAGTAACAGGTACTGTACGCTAAGCACTTTACAAATATTCTCATTTAATACTATGACAATGAGAAGCAGATAGTATTATTTATTCCCATTTTACAGATGAGGAAGCTGAGGCAGATAGAAACTTACTGACTTTTCCAGGATCAAAAAGCTAGCTATGATTTGCCTCACACTCATATTCCCTCTTTCTCTGTAAAATAGTAGGTTGAATTAGTTGATTTATAAAATCCCTTTTACCTGTGTATCTTGAGGCTTTCAATTCACACTTGGGGTGGGGAGGTACTGGTAAATGTTTTAACAATCATCTCTGAGGGAGGAAAAAATGAACACAAAACACACTTTTAAATTTAATCTCCATTATTAATATTTTCTCCATTACTTTCTTAAGTCTAGAAAAGCAACAAAGCAAATCAAGCCCTGATTTATATCATTTGCCAGTTTCTAAGGTGTAAATGCTCATGCTAAAAACTGAACAATTAGCTCACAAAAATTATCTGTGTGATCTGGGCTAAGTGACTTCGTGTTTCTGATCACTCAGCCTTTTCTCATCTATAGAATAAGAAGCTTGGACTAGGTGACTTCTGAGGTTCCTTCCAGACTTAAATCTTTGATCCCCCCAAACTGAGTCAGAAAAAGTATGCTCATCTTGCCCAAGATCACACAATGATTGGCAGAGTTAGGTTGTGAATCAAAGTTTTCTGAATGTCTTTCCTATGATACCATATTTCTAAGCAAAAGTTGGATGATCCCTTGTCAGATATATTGTGGAAGAATTTTCCTTCCAAGTTTAGATTAGATATAGTGGCCTTTGATGTCCCCTGTAACTGAGATTTTGTGATTCTGGAATGAAATTTTTTTAAAAAGGCAACAAATCCAGACATTCTCTGAACATACACAGGTAGTTCTTAAATTACCAGTAGAACTGTATCTCCAAGAGTTTCTTTTTTAAGACACTTGTTTGGAATTCAGAATGTATTTTCTCCCATAGATGTAGTGATCAATGGAAGTTTAGATTTCCTGACCAGCATACACTTAGTTCAAAGCTCTATGATTTCTTCAGCATATGTATTTCCTTTATTGATAGAAATTGCAATCCTTTATTTGTTTTTTCTTAAATCTATTTATTTATTTTAGAATTCTTTTTTTGAGAATTTTGAATTCAAATTTCTCTTCCTCTCTCCTCTGCTTCACCTGCTGAGAAGGCAAGCAAATCATATAGATTATACATGTGAAATCATATAAAATTATTTCAATATTAGCCACATTGGCAAAAAAATAAAGTGAGAAAATATCTTTTGATTTATATTCAGAGTTCATCTGTTCTCTCTCTGGAATCAGGTCTCATTTTTTCATCATTAGTCTTTTAGAATGGTCTTGGATCATTGTATTGATTAGATAGTTATTTCACATTTGATTAACAACATTAATCAACATCATTGTTGTTAGCATGCATAATAATCTCCCAGTTCTCCCAGTATCTATCCCAGTTCTTGCTATGTTTTTGTTTTTGTTTTTGTTTTTTTTTTTACTGAAACAACACTGCCCTTCTTGCTCCCCCTGTGCCCATCATTTCTTATAGCATACTCTAGTACTCCATTACAATTACATGTCCAAACTTGGTCAGTCATTTCTTCAAATGATTAAAATCTCTTCAATTTTCTAGTTCTTTGCTACCACAAAAATAGTTACTGTAAATATTGTTATACATGTAGGTCTTTTTCTTCTTCTTTTGATCCCTTTGGGGTACAGACCTGGTAGTGCTTATTGCTAGATCAAATGGTAGACAGTATTATAAGCCCTTTGAGCAAAGTTTCAAATATTCCCTCAAATGTTTGGACCAGTTCACAACTTCACCAACAGTCAATTAGTATAGCTATGTTTCCTCATCCTCTCCAACATTTGTCATTTCTGATAGGTGTGAGGTGGTATGTGTCTAATCAATAGGGATTTAGAGCATTTTTTCACATAACTATGTATATGACTGATTTCTTCTTCTGAAAACTACTTGTCCATATCTTTTGAACATTTATCATTTAAGGAATGACTCTCTTTCTCTCCCTTTCTCTTCTTTCTTAGAAATAAGGCCTTTATCAGAGAAACAGGCTATAATTTTTATGTTATGGTACTTTTAAACAAAATATTATTTTCCCAAGTTTCTCTTTTAATTAGATCTATTTTTTCTCTTGCTTTGTCTGAGATTGTGATAGCTATCCTTGCCTTTTTTTTTTAAATTTCAACTACAGCATATTAGATTCTGCTCCAGCCCTTTAATTTAACTCTGTGTATGTCTTTCTGTTTCAAGTGTTCTTTGTTGTAAACAAGATATAGATGGATTCTGATTTCTAATGTATTCTGCTATCCACTTTGTTTTACGGGTGAGCTCATCCCGTTCATATTCATATATGATTATTAAGTGTGCATTTCCCTCCATCCTATTTTCTTCTATATATCCTTCTCTATTTATCCTGTCCCTCCTTAAAAGTATGTTTAGTTTCTGACCCCTGCTTCTTTTAATCTATCTTCCTTTTTTATCACCTCCCTCACATCTCCTATATTCTTCCTCTTCTATTTTTCTAGTGGGTAAGATAGATTTTTATTCCCTACTGAGTGTGTATGTATATATATTTCTCTCATTGAACCAATTCCAATGAATGTGAAGCTCAAATATTGCTCCTCTCCCTCTTTCCCCTTCCATTAGTTCTTCCTTGTATGCCTCTCTTTTGTGGAAAAATTTCCCCATTCTAGATCTCCTTTATGCCTTCTCCAAGTGCATGCATTTTTCCACACACTCATTTTTAAGATCCTTCCAACACAATTGACTCAAATTCATGCCTTCTGTCTATATAGACTCCTCATTACCCTAATAATGATAAAGTTCTTAAGAGTTACATGCATCTTCCCATTTAGGAATATAAATAGTTTAATTTTCTTGAGTTCCTTATGATTACGCTTTCATGTTTATCTTTTTTATGTTTCTCTTGAATTTTATGTTTCAGTGTCAAATTTTCTTTTCATTACAAATGCTTAAAAGCCCTCTCTTTTCATTAAATATCTCTCCCTCTGAATATTTCTGCTCTAAAGTTTTTCTGGATAGATTAGTCTGGGTTGTAGTACTAGTTTTTTTTTTTTCCTTCCAGAATATCAAATTCCAAACCCTCTTCTTCTTTAATGCAGAAACTAATAAATCTCGTGTGATCCTGACTATGGCCCACAATATTTAAATTGTTTCTTTCTAGATTCTTGCAATATATTTTCCTTGTCCTGAGAGCTTTGAAGTCGGGCTATAATATTTCTGGGAGTTTTCATTTGGGTATCTCTTTCAGGAGGTAATTCTTTAATTCTTTAAATTTCTACTTATTCTCTAGATCTAAGATATTGGGGACAGTTTTCCTTTACTTTCTTAAAATACGATATCCAGGTTACTTTTTTTAAAAATCATGACTTTCAGATAGTACAATAATTTGCAAATTATCTCTTCTTGATATATTTTTCAAGTCAGTTCATTTTTCTACTGAGAGAGTTTATATTTTCCTCTTTTTTTTTACCATTTCTTTGAGTTTGTTTCATGGAGTCATTAGTTTGCACTGGCCCAATTCTAATTTTTAAGGAATTGTTTTATTCAGTGAGCTTTTTTTTTTTTAAACCTCTTTCCTCATATGATTAGTCATGCTTTTTAAAGAGAATTTTTGTGCCTCTTTTACATTTTGTAAGTAGTTATTTTCTTCAGTTTTTCTGGTGCCCCTTTTACCAAGTCATTAATTTTCTTTTCAAAATTTTCTTGCATTATTCTCATTTCCTTTGCCAATTTTTCCTCTACCACTTATTTCTTTCTTTAACTCTTCTAGGAATTCTTGCTGGCCTTGGATCTAATTAACATTTTTCTTTGAGGCATTGCTTGTAGTTATTTTCACATTGTTTTCTTTTTCTGAATTTATTTTTAGTCTTCCTTGCCAGCATGGTAGCTTTTTATGACCAAATTATTGTATTTTATTTTGCTGATTTCCAGTCTATTTCTTGACTTTGCATTTTGTGCTAAAACTGGACTTTATTCATCTAAGGGGGGAGGCACTGTCCTAAGCTTTAGGCTTTTTCAGAGCTTGTACTGAGACTAAGTTTTTAGAGTTTCTGGAGTGATCCAGGTAGAGATGTTGTCACATTTATCCTGGTTTGTGCTCCAGTCTTTACCTAGAAATAATCCCTGCTCTCCCAAAGCCAAAAACACTATAGCTCCTCTTTGCTTTGGAACTGTTATCAGGGCTCCTGCTTCCTTATAACCTACCAGAAACACTTGTCTCTTTTTTGGAACTTCAACCCAGCACTGTTTGTGGGAAAGTTTCTAATCAGTGACAGCTGCATCCAACGTCAATAAAGGCTCTCATATAATCTCTTTCTAACCAGTTGCCTACACTTTACCTCCCTCCCCCATGGTCTTTGGGCTAAGAACTGGGCAGCTGCTATTGCCACTGTTGCAGCCACCTCCAAAATCCATAGATAGTGCTTCCAAGCTGTGCTCCAGCCTGGCACCCACCCTGTTGTGACAGACCCATCCTGCCAACCTGCTAAGTTGTGTTAAGCTAGGAAAAAATCTTACACTTACTGCTTATTGGCACTGCTCCTCCAAAATTTTATTTGAGAAGTTATTTTAAAGTTATTTAAAGCTCAGCTGGGTCACTGCCTGTTCTCCACCATCTTACCTCTACTGATCAATCCCTCTATATTAGAAAGCTTTTATAAGCTATTGTGGCCCCTGCCAAGTTTCACCTGTTAGCCAAATTTCTGGTCATAAACCTCATCACTGGAAGGTGAGCTATGCTGGCTCAAATGGTAGGTGCATAGTTCATTCCTAATCCTGTCCTGGTAGCATTTTCAGTTTGATGAGGTTGATGAGCTACTTGAGACTCATCTCTCCTGAGACTGAAAAACACTTTTTCTTTGTATCTCTACAACTTAGCACAGCATCCAGGACATAGTAAGTACTACTCTTATTAACTAAGATTAGTTTGGATCAGTTCTGCCACTATAACGACTGGTAAGACTTTAAATCATTCAACCCTTTTGGGTGAACCCTGTAAAATGAGATTTGGTTGCAAAAATTCAAAATTTTTAGCTTAGAAAAAAGATGTTGGAAGATAAATGATGCTATTATCAAGTATTTGGTCAGTCAATAAACAGTGCTGACAATGTTCCAGGCACTGTACTAAGCTTTGGTGATGCTAATAAACTCAAAAGATGGTCCCTGCCCTCAAGAAGCTCACAATGTAATGGAGGAAAGACAACACATTAAAAAAAAAGATGAATAGGAAAGAAAAAAGAGATGAAAGAGGAGGGAAGAGTTCCCAGAAGGGGGAAGATGACTTGCAGCCATGTGGGAAATGATGATATATCTGCCTTGGGCTATCTCAAATGGGATGATCCAGCAGGAACTCTCCACATTTTACTCTCTCCTCTCTCCATACTGAGGAAGGGGCCCCAGGAAGAGAGGTTTTATTAAAGGGATATTGTGAGGAAGAAGGGGTAAACCTTTTATTTTTTTTCTCAAAGGATCAAAGATTTAGATCTGTAAAGGGCCTCAAGGGTCTCCTAGTTCAACCTCCTCTTTTTGCCACAGAGAAAACTGAGGCAAAATTAAGTGCCTTACCCAGTTCCACAATAGTATTAAGTTGTGGGCCCTCTAATTTCATACTGAGCCCTTTCTAAGCCCATGCTGCTTCTCTGGGTGGAAGTTGCAGATGACTATTTCCACCCAGAATAAAAGACAACCCCCGCAACAGAGCTGTTCATATACAGTTTTATACTGGAGGAACTTGTCACGCAACTTTGTTTGCCTCAGTTTCTTCATCTGTAAAATGAGTTAGAGAAGGAAATGGCAAACCACTCCAGTGTCTGTGCCAAAAAAACCCCCAAGAGTTGCACACTACTGAAGCAACCCAAAGATTTTTTTCTTCTTCTCTGAGTGTCTTTAGACAGTGCCTGGCATAATAAATGCTTAATAAATGTTTGTTGCAATGTGATACGGGGGATTTCTGCTCAGATGCAAATTGTACCAGAAGACTTCTGAAATCCCTTCTGACTGAGCTTATAACAGACACATGGGAAAAGTCACCAAATAAAAATGCATTCCTCTTCCAATACTACTTTAAAATGATGAAGTTTCATTGGGCTCACTAATTATCTCCCAATGACAAAAATCTCAACAGTAGGATAGAGCAACCTAAGAACATCATCTCAGAAGTTAAGTTCCCAGGCAAGTATCTGAACCTATTGTTACCTGAAACTTAGGGGGGCTCCCCTTTGGACTAAAGGATTCTGGATCTGACTCTGAAGTTAGTCACATTCACACTCAATGATGTCTACTACAGAACTCTAGGGAAAATCTCCTAAAGAATGGAAGGAATGAAACAAAATAATTTACAAATATTATCTCATTTGATCCTTACAACCATCTTGAGGCACAGGTCTATCCCTGTTTTATAGTCAAGAAAATTGAGGCCGACAGAGTCTAAGTGATTTGCTCAGGATGCCATAGTTTATAAGTGTCTGAGGATACATTTGAACTTGAATTTTCCTGACTTCAGGCCCAGATCTTTCTTCTGTGTCACTTAGCTTAGTTTTAACTCATGTGTAGGGTTTTCCCTAAGAGGGAAAACTTTCTAGAAAAAGTACCCAGATATTGGATTGCTATTTATTTCCTCCACCAAAAGAAGAGCTTAAAACATTAATAAAGACTAAGTATGCAGTAACAAATACTTAAAATATAAACTATAACCAATTATAATTATTATATTCTGGGAGTAAAAGACAACTTTGTGGAACTGAGCAACAGATATTTCCCCTTTATCTCAGACCTGCCTGCCTAAGCAATTCACAAGATCTGGATCCTCCCGTCCAGGCAAGGAATGCCTTGGGCTTTCTTAGTTCTCTCATCCTACTGGTGATGGTAGTCATCTGCAGCTGCCAGATCAAGGAACCCATGTAGTCTTGAACTCACAGGGAGGCTTCCTAGACTAGAAACATCCATATCACAAGTTTTCCCTTGTCTTTTGTCCATTGTTCATCAGGGAGGTGATGTCATGACATGCAAGTGAATTGGATTTAAATAAACAGGAGCTGTTCAAAATCACCAACCTTACTTTCTCCTCCAGATCCAACTGAGTCCAGCAGCAAGACATTGCTCAGGACAACAGGAGATGGCCCTGGATGCAGTGGGAGACCTTCCCTTTTTAAAGTTAAGATCGTTAACTATTTCCTAGTCATAGACTCAGGAAAGAAACAAAAAGCCAAAAAGATAACCAGGGATTTGGAGGTTAATAAAGTAGTAGGAGAGGGAAAGAAGATGACTATAACAAATGATTATTGAGAACATGGAATCATGAGATTTACCTTAAAGCCTATCTATTGGTCCAATGGTTAAATAAGCTTCAGTCAGCTTTTTAAAAAGAAAACAAAACATTTTGATAATTGTTTTGACTTAACTTGCTTTCTTTGTATTCCTATGTATTTTATTTTGTGCATTTAGAAATGTTAGTCTGACTTAAGGGATCCGCAGACTTCATAAGATAACCCAAGGGCCATGATAAAAAAAAGAGGATAAGAATGCTTTAATCCAAGTTTTATTCTTCATTATTTAGATTAAGAAACAGATGTTTAGAGTGGGAACGTGGATTAACCCAAAGTTACACACAATAGCAGAGCATGAGTTTAAATATATAATAATATATAATATAAATATATAATATAAATTTATCTTCACACTGAAACTCCAGAACTCAGATTCCAGACTGGCAATTTTAAAACTTTTTTGTCTTGGGACCCTTTTTCACTCTTAAAAACTATTAAAGATCTCTAAAAGGATTTTTGTTTATATGGATTATATCTATTGATATTGTTGTTATTTGTTGTACAGTTGTATTTGATTATTCACGGTCCCATTTGGGGTTTTCTTGGCAAAGTTACTGAGTTTTTTGCCATTTCCTTTTCTAGCTTGCTATACAGATGAGGAAACTGAGGCAAGCAGAGTGAAGTGACTTGCTAAGGGTCACACAATTAGTAAGTGTATACAGCCAGACTTGAAATCAGGTCCTCCTGACTCTATCTGCTGTGCCACCTAGAAAATGAAACACCTTAGCATTATTTTGAAAATAGTTTTGACTTCCTGAATTCCCCCAAAAGATTCTTGGAGACCCTGTTTTGTACCATACCCAAATGAAGGATAATTTTTTTACTCAAATGGAAAAATGGGCAAAACCACCTCTAGTTATGCAGTAGGCTTTAGGAGAGAGAAAAAAATTAGTAAAATAATTATATGATAATTTAAGCAATCAGTAAGCTTTTATTAAGTGCCTACTATGTACCAAACACTGTACTAAGTACTGGGGATACAAAGGTGATAAAAGGCAGTTCCTGCTCTCAAGGAGTTTTGAGTATAATTACAATTAGTTATGATCTTATTTATCTAATTATACAGAATGCTTTAAACGGCAGATAATGAGTACAAATTATTCCAGGGGTGAGGAGAGAATAGGCCTTAGACTTGTGGGTGGGTTAGGCTAAGTATGTGAGACTTCCCTTGATGGAATGGGTGGATGAGAATAATTTGTTCCAGTGGTCATGAAGGTGGCTGAAGGAGGCTCTGTGGAGCACCTAGAGCCTGGTCATCTATTGCACCTGGATCATTACCAGTTGACTTGGATTTTGCTTGCCACTGTACTTCAGTGACTTTGGGAGGAAAAGTGAGTATGATGTCTTTGTGCAACCCTGCTTCACTTAAATCCAGTTCATGGGCAAGTCAAGACATCACCTTGATGTCATTGGTCTTCTGAAAATGAAGGAAGAAAACAGCAGCACTAAAAAAATATATATATATATATATATATATAATATATATATATATATTATATATATATATATATATATATATATATATAGAGAGAGAGAGAGAGAGAGAGAGAGAGAGAGAGAGAGAGAGAGAGAGAGAGAGAGAGAGAGAAAGAGAGAGAGAGAGAAAGAGAAAAAGAGAGAGAGAAAGAGAGAGAGAGAGAGAGAGAGAGAGAGAGAGAGAGAGAGAGAGAGAGAGAGAGAGAGAGAGAGAGAGAGATGCTTCCTCACTAGAGTCAAGGAAGTGATCACAGATGAAAAGCCAGCATAAAGTAGAAGAAAAGACATTGTGTTCAGAGTTGGAAGATCTGACTTTTAGACTTAGGAAATTAATCTGCTTCTCAGCCTCAGTTTTCTTATCTGTGAAATGAGATGTTTAGACTGGATGTCAATTCCTGCTCTTAACATTTGTGATTCCTAGTGACATACTTAAAAAAGAATGAATGAGAAGGAAAGAATGACTCATCAGTATACATTGAGTATGGAGCTAGCTATGTCCAGGTTAGGCTCTATTTTGAGGTTGAAACAAATAAGTAACTAAAGTCATTTAAGAAATAGTCCAGTATGTCCTTGAGAGGTATTCATTTTTCTTTTTTTTTTTTTTTAATTTTTTAAAAAAATGTTTTGAAGTATTGTTTTTATTAAAAATCAGAGGTTTTAGAGCTAGAAGACACGTTAGACTCTAAAATGTCTTCTGATTCAGTGGTTCTCAAACTTTTTAAATAGGGGGCCAGTTCACTGTCCCTCAGACTGTGGGAGGGCCAGACTATAGTAAAAACAAAAACTCACGCTCTGTCTCTGCCCCTCAGCCCATCTGCCATAACCCCGAGGGCATATACATGTCCTCAGTGGGCTGCATCTGGCCCGCAGGCCGTAGTTTGAGAACCCCTGAAGAGTCATCCAGTTTTTGCCATGTTCTTTGAAGCTGCTTCGTATGTCCTATCTCTTCTTCAATTGGAGGTGGTATTTCTTACTGGGTAAATAGTTCTGCTGTAAAGGGGCCATACGTCTCTAATAAAGGAAGGAGTTGAAGAGTGAAATCTAATCCTCCCTCATAAAGGTATAGGAGTCATGATTCATAATGTTGCTTTCTTACCTCCATCCCTCCCTATCCTTTGACGGCTCCAAAGCTGACAATTTTAATTATTAATGATTAGTAAGGCTCAGTTAGGGGGCAATTGATAGAGTACTGAGCCTGGAGTCATGAAGACTTATCCTGAGTTCAAAATTGACCTCAGATCTCTTACCAGCTATATGACCCTGGACAAGTCACTTAACTCTGCTTACCTCAGTTTCCTCTTTTGTAAAAATGAGCTAAAGAAGAAAATTACAAGCCCCTTCATTATCTTCGTTAAGAAAATTTCATATGATATCATGCAGAGTTGGAGGTGACTCAAAATAACTCAATAACAAAAGAGGATGTCTTCAGTGTCCCAAAGCCAGTATCTTTCTAATTCAATTAGGGAAAACTTTTCACACTTTGAAAAGGGATAAAGGCATTAATTTTTTTTTGCACTGTTTAACATATCAACACTTCCTTAATTCTCTTATTTGTCTCTTATTTTCTTGTGATTGAATCAATTGCAAAAGAGGCTGACAGATCAGGAAGGAAAAACTATTTAGTTTTCTTGGGAAATGATTTTTTAAAAATTCCTTGTGCTTTTCTTTGAGAATCATTACAAGGTGGTACATAGGGAAAACCTTATCTTATAATAAGTAAAGAGGTAGTTTTGTTCTTTTTTAAATTTTCTTTTCTTTTTTTTTTAATGTATATTATGCAGAATAAATAAAGTTCATTTGAACCCCACTGTGAAACTGAATCAGTAGCTAAGAAAAACTGAAATTTGATTTGACACAGAAATATATTTAATTTAAAGCTGGAAGATGAAGAAAATATTTCTGATGGCTCCCTTAAATGATAGATCTGATTATATCTACAGCTAAACCAAGTAAATCCTATTCTCATAGGTGGTGCTCTTATTCACAAAATTCAATCACCTGGCCTTTTAATTTTTAAACTATAGCAGTTTCTCCTTTTATTATTTAACTTATTAAAGATTGAGGGAGTAAAAATGGAAAAGAGATTATTTATGTAAAATCTTATAAGATTTATGAAATTATAGAGTGAACCTTGGGGCAGATGACTTTGTATCCGGAGCAATTTTCCTAACCCATCAGTTCAATAACCTGTTCAATAAACCCAGTGGCTCTCTGTTTCTTCTAGGAGCAAATATAAAGTCATATGGCATTGAAAATTCTTCAAGTGAAGCTAAGTAGGTCAGTAGAAAGAGTACTGGGCCTGGAGTCAGGAGAGCTAAATTCAAATTTAGCCCTAGATAGTAACTCTTTGACTCTGGGCAAGTCACTTAATCCTGTTTGCTTCAATTTCCTTATTTGTAAAATGAGCTGGAGAAGAAAATATCAAATCATTCCAGTATCTTTGTCAAGAAAAGTCAGACATAACTAATTGAGTAAATAACAATGATGTAGTCTATTAAAATATAAATGAATAATAATAATAATAATAAAAGCTCTTCTCAACCTGCCCCTTTCCTGTTTTTCCAGGCTTCTCCATATATTCTGCATTCTAGTCCTACTGAATTACTTGTTGTTCTTCACAAACAACACTCCATCTCCTGTTTCCATGCCTTTACTCTGACTGATCCCCATCCTAGGAATATACTTTTTCTCAGTTCTCATCCTCCAAATCTTCGGTTTCTTTGAAGTCTCATTTCAAGCACTATCTTCTGGTTGAAGCTTTTGCTGCTTCATCCCAACTGCTAGTACATTTCTTTCCAAAACTTATTTATAATAGTTATGTATGTATTCTGTATTCCCCCATTAGAATATAAACTTGTCCAAAGCAGGGTGTTCCATTTGTTTTTGTATCCCAAGCATTTAGTACACTGTTTCACACATAGCAAATTTCTTATTAAGTGTTTTTTCAGTGGTTGCATAGGAGAACAGAAGATAGGGATCCTAAATCTGATTCTCTTAATAGCTGAAATGCTTTTGCCTCTTGATTTCTCCCTACCATGGTTCAGGGTTATGATTCCTTGAGCTCTCCCTGAACAACCATTTATTCGGTCTTCTACCATTTTATCCTTTTCTCTCATCCCAAATGTTTAGTTCCTAGGAGTATTTTCATTTGTTAACCTCTCCTAGTCTCTATATTGTGGGTGCTGGAGGATTCAGAACAATGGAAACAATGGCCATATGGTTGTGGGTTGTTAGAAGTTGACCACTTTATCATAGTGTTCAGTGAGAGATAAGAATCAGTAAAAGGGTAGGAGGAAGCAAATTAAAATGGGTTTTCCAGGTATTAGAGGGAAGGAGAGTGAAGGGATGTATAAATATACCTATCCTCAGATAAGGCAGACAAATCCCAGGGCCACATTTTCAAAAATGTTCTAGTTTCAAAAGTTTTCTGGGAATTGAACTCTGTCATTACAGTTGCTCCTTGGGGAACTGGGGCACATCTGGAAGTAAGAGAGGGATTAAATACCATCTTTCCTGTCTCAGGTGCTATCCTCAGCATTCTTAATAATTAAATCCAGGATAGCTTTAGTAGGATTTCAGGAGCATGAATTAAGTGTTTTTGCTTAAAATTTTTATATCCCTCACCTGCTCATCATTGTTAGAAATCCCTTTAATGGGAGGCAAAGCCATTCAATGATAGAGAGAAGATAGAGAGAAAGACAAGGAGAGAGCTTAAAATGCAAATATGGATGAGAGAATAATTCTTCATTATTTCTACAGCACAGTTCCCTGATTAGATAGAACTGTGTTTCTCCTCCTGTCTCTCTGAATATTTCCCATGTAGAAGGGATACATGTATGTTGTGTCTCTAAGCCCTTAGGTTAATATGTGCAGATAAATATTTATAATTACATAATTATATTTATCAGTAGATAACTACAGAACTGAATTTCTTATAGATTTGACTCTTTGCATCTCTGGCAAAGATAGGTACATTTAAAGGCCTTTTTTTTTTTCTATGTCCATAGTTGAGAATTTGGTCCTTCTATTACTATAAGCATGTCACAAAACATTTATATATGTAAATGCTAATGATGAGGGACAAATGATGAGGCCGGTGATACTGAAGAGGTTCGAGAATTGGGGGAGGGAATCCCCTCTGGTTGGTGCAGGACATATGTGAAAGAATTCACAAACCCGAAGATTGTGTGGCAAAAGAAGGGAATTTTATTGTTCACCAAGAAGGAAACTTTCCTAGCAGGCAAAACTCCTCATTAGGAATTTGGAAATGAGAAGTCAGCTTTGCTAGGAAGACAGACTTCTTAGTGGCAAGGTCCTGTTAGGAAAATGGAAAAGGTTAATATTGAAAAGAGAATATCTTCACAGTGGGCAAAAGTCCTGGCCGGCAGCTTTGCCAAGAAGAGAGCTTCCTTGGCAAAGCATAATTCTGTTTCAGACTTCTGCAAAGATTTGGGGTTTTGAGTTGTCTTTTATTAGCAGTCTGAGGCTTGGGCTTCAATGCCCCAGGTCTAGATTTCCAGTTAAAAAGAGAGTACTCACACAAAACAACTGTTTGGTTATGTATACATATATTGTATTTAATTTATATTCTAACATGTTTAACATGTATTGGTCGATCTATCATCTGGGGAGGGAAGGAGGGGAAAAATTGGAACAAAGGGTTTCGCAATTGTCAATGTTGTAAAATTACTCATGCATATATCTGGTAAATAAAAACTATTAAAAAAAAGAGAGAGAGAGAGAGAGAGAGTATTCAATAGGACTATCAGGTCAAGATCTCCAACTGAATGAGACCACTTAACTTGGGGAGGGCATTGTCTGGGAAAGGTATGCTTTTCCCAGAGGAGACCCTGAGACCCTGAATTTTCCTTCTTGTACAGATTAAAGAGGACACAGTTTTAAAGTTCACCCCATCACTAATGAGTTTGCTCTTAAATACATTTTTCAAAGTATGACATCCAGAATCCAAATTGATCAATTTGTTATATTCATGTTAAAAAGTAGAAGCATCTCAGTTTAGCCTCTGAATAGAGTCATAGTCATCTCCTTTTCCTCTATCTCATTGATCTAGGTTATTTATTGACCCTGATATCACACTGGCACATCTGGGGGTTCCCAGAGATGTATGGCTATGACAGAGCTTTTACTCAAACTGTTTGAGAGTCTTAGGGACAAATCTTGGGTGGATGGGATGCATTCTATTTGTCATTGTTGCTTATAAAGCCCTACTTATATGGTTCTCATTTATATAAACTCAGTCATCATGATGTGATTAATTTTCCCCCCACTCTGCTCTTTCTTTTAATTTTTTCCTCAATAGTATTTTATTTTTTCCAAATATACATATAGTTTTCAATATTAATTTTTCATAAGATTTTGTATTCTAATTTTTCTCCCTTCCTTTCTTATCTCCCTCCTCCTTAACACAGTAAGCACTCTGATATAAATTAAACATGTACAATATGATTAACTCTTAAACACAAAAGCATTTACTTAACAGTAAGGCAAAAGCAAAAATAATTATAACATTATGCTACCACAATATAAAACAAATGAAAGAATGGCTATTATGATGAGGGGAGCCCCAAAACTCTTTCACTCTCTCTCTTGGACTTTGGGGGGAAAGCTTGGGAACTCCCTCAGAGAAGCTCTCCCCTGAAAGATCCGCCCCAGGGAATCAAGATAAAATGGTTTTATTTTGTAATCTGGGTGGGTCTAGTTGAGTCCAAGACCATTCCTTCTTAGCCTGAGCTGGAGATTTCTATCTAATCCTATTGAGTTGGAAATTAGCCCAGAGACACACATTCAATTCCAAGATTTTCTATTCTGATTTCAGCTCAAACTGCTCCCAGCCCCCACCAACAGCTGCCCCCAGCTTCTAGCCAAGGTTTCAATTATAAAAGGGAGCACCTGAACTAAATCCTTGGCAGTAGAGGATCTCAAAGGAGGAATCCTGCCAGGCCAATGAACCTCCCTTGGCATAGCTATCTGTGAGGGATTCTCTGCCCACTGAAAGACAGGGGAGAGTGGGATCACACTTGAATAAGTTCTAGAAGGGAAGAAGACAAGTGAGGACATTGCATGTGTTCAGATAACTCACAATTTTGACTATAGTATTTGATGTCCTTGTTTTCCTCAGGAACCATTTGGAGCCCCATGCAAAACCACTTAGCTGCTTTCTATTCTTTTTGATACTCATTGTTATGCTGTTGGACAAATCCACTACTTTCCTATTTTCCAATTTATGAAAAAATGACAAGCTCTTTTAACTTGGTCATTCTTACAAGGGTACTGAGAAAGTATTGTGTTATTTTAATGGCAAGCAATTCCACTACAAGGAATAGTCTTAGTTTAGCTCTCTGGGAAATTCAGACCTGCCTGATCAGCTCTTCATTCAAAAAGATTCTGAATCTTCTAATCAGTTTTCAATATCTTGTTACCACAAAACAGAACTTATATAAGCAAAACTGCTTAGTTTCCCTCTGCAATACAAACAAGCCCAATAAATTAACACAATTCTGTTTTATTCAATTATATAACAAAGAAACTACAAAACTCTTCTCTTCCTCTCTGCTTTTCCCTCTCAAATCTGAAGCAGGAAGTTGAGATCAAACAAGTAACATTGAGCTAGTGCTGGAGAACAATAGTTTAAATTGTAAGAGAGTTCAGCTTTCTTCCAATCAAGAGGTTTCCAACCTTTTCTTCAGCCAATCTACAAAGAAATATCTCTCATATAATCAACAGCTTTTCTGAGAGTTCAGTGCTCATACAAGGATCTTCTACATTTCCCTTTTGCTGGGTTCTTCATTATTCTGAATTCTTCACTTCTTCTAATGGCTCAAATCAGAGCCTCCAGACATTCCTTCAATGATGAAACTCATGGAACCCAAGTTTCTGTTAGTAATGGAATCAATAACCATCAAGTTTTTTTTTTTATATTCTTCAAAAAGTTATTTGACACATCATCATGTGAGTTTCTCAAATTCTAAAATCACTCACATACCAATGAGCAGAATCCTCACTCCCTTTGTCATTTCTCTGTCCTCAAACACATCCCCTCATTCCATTAATCTAAAAGGCAGTTTTCTACCAGATAAATTTCTTTCTTTCTTTTTCTTTCTTTCTTTCTTTCTTTCTTTCTTTCTTTCTTTCTTTCTTTCTTTCTTTCTTTCTTTCTTTCTTTCTTTCTTTCTTTCTTTCTTTCTTTCTTTCTTTCTTTCTTTCTTTCTTTCTTTCTTTCTTTCTTTCTTTCTTTCTTTCTTTCTTTCTTTCTTTCTTTCTTCTTTCCTTCTTTCCTTCTTTCCTTCTTTCCTTCTTTCCTTCTTTCCTTCTTTCCTTCTTTCCTTCTTTCCTTCTTTCCTTCTTTCCTTCTTTCCTTCTTTCCTTCTTTCCTTCTTTCCTTCTTTCCTTCTTTCCTTCTTTCCTTCTTTCCTTCTTTCCTTCTTTCTTTCTTTCTTTCTTTCTTTCTTTCTTTCTTTCTTTCTTTCTTTCTTTCTTTCTTTCTTTCTTTCTTTCTTTCTTTCTTTCTTTCTTTCTTTCTTTCTTTCTTTCTTTCTTTCTTTCTTTCTTTCTTTCTTTCTTTCTTTCTTTCAACTATCCTCCCATTTTGATAGAAAAGCTGTTTTTTCATACCTGAGTTTGTTTATTTTTCCCACAAATTTTTTTTCTGTCCCTTTCAGCAATGAAACTATTTATGTATACAGAGAGTAGTTCTTTAAAACCCCCTTTTTATACAAAGTCTTACTTTCTGCCATTTTAGCAGTTTTCTTAGACATGAAAGTAGCAGTATTTTATTGCTGTAAATGAGCTATTTAAAGGTGATTATCTTTAAATATGCTATTTATGCTGGTGAATTTTTGAGCCTATAAATCACATTTTTATTTTCTATTCCTTGCTTTATGAAAAAAAATACTATATAACAAAGGCATAAATTAAATTTCTCTAAAATGAATCAGATTTTTACATTAATTTCAGTTTAAAGTGGAGAAATATAAGGGAAAAACTCCATAGATTGTATTGAGAATTTCTGTTCTAATAGAAGTTAGTTGTCCAATATTGGTTAATTTTAATAAAATTATTAGATACTGATGCCCCCTAATGGGGAAGTTAGGTGGTAGAATGGATAGAGCACCCACTCTGGAGTCAGGAAGACCTGAATTCAAATTCAACCTCAGACACTTACTAGCTTTGTGTCAATGATTAATTTACTTAACCCCATTTCCTCAGTTTTGGATCTGTAAAGATGAACTAGGCAAAGGAAATGGCAAACTACTCCAGTATCTTTGCCAGCTCCAATAGGATCATGAAAAGGACATGACTGAAAATAACTGAACAACAATAATTGTACTTTTGCCTCTTTGGCATTATAATTGAAACCTTCTCTTAAAAGTTAATGTTTCCTTTTCACTCTCTTTCAGTATTGCTAATTTTTTAGAAAACCATTGTAGGTACCTTTGGAACTTGCATACTGGCCAATCTCCTTTGTCCTCAGCTCTTGTAAATATAGTCACCTCATTCTTTTGCCCAAGTGTTTCTTCTGTTTAAGTAAAGCTTTACTGTGAAAACATTCAAAGCTAGCAAGTGTGTTTGCCAAGATCTGATATAGCAGAACCTTAAAATGCATGTAACCTTTACATTTTAGACTTTAGTTATGTCAAAATAATTAGGTCACTGCTGTCTAAATGTTGCAAGCTTGAAATTCTTCCCCCCCCTTAAGTACCTACTTACTTGATTCAGAGAAGTGACAATGAAGTTTGAATGAAAATTAAAGATATTTTAATCTTTTAAAATAAATTGGAAATAATTTGAAGGATTCTGATGAAGAATTGGATCTCTTTTGGGTTCACCAAATTTGCAGCTTTAGAAGTAAATGAAGGGGATTCTTTTTTGAATAGTATTTGGTGTTTCCTGATTTCTTCCTAGATTGTGTCCTATTTCTCTTAAAGATAGTGCAAAATCTTATACTATTTCCCAGGTTTTTCAGTTTTAATTCCATTTCCTGTTGTTTTCTTCTGTTATCATAAGATCTTTGAGCTAGAGAAGATGATGTACAGAAGTGGGGATGCCTGAATTCAGTTACTTACTTAAATTGAGAGACTCCTTGTTTTGTTGTTCAATTGTCTGACTCTTCATGAACTCATTTGTGGGTTTCTTGGTGAAGATATTGGAATGATTTTATCATTTTTTTCTCCAATTATTTAATAGATGAGGAAATTAAGGTAAAGAAGGTTAAGTGCCTTGCCCAGGATAAAGTGTCTGAAGCCAGATTTGAACTTACAAAGATGTGTCTTCCCGACTTCAGGCTTGTAATCTTATCTGTTATACCATTCTCTCTTTTTCTATATATTTGAATAACTTGTCCATGCTCTTGCAGCATTACGTAGCTGCTCTCCATGTGGAGGAGTTATTAATGAAAGCAATGATGATTTTCACTGAAAACTGTTCATGGTGTGTGGATAATGCCAATGAACTTTTTTAATCAGAGGAAATCCAACCACTTTAGATTGTGTGTGAAAGGGAGGGAGAGAGGGAGGGAAGAAGGGAAGGAGGGGGAAAGGGAGAGAGAGATAGAAAAGGAAGAAGAGAGGGAGGGGGAAAGGGAAAGGAAAAGGGAGGAGAGAGAGGGAGAGAGAGATAGAAAAGGAAGAAGAGAGGGAGGGGGAGAGGGAAAGGAAAAGGGAGGAGAGAGAGGGAGAGAGAAAAGGAGGGTGAAGATGAGGGTGAGGGAGAGAGAGAGAGAGAGAGAGAGAGAGAGAGAGAGAGAGAGAGAGAGAGAGAGAGAGAGAGAGAGAGAGAGCAGCAGAGAGAAAGAGAGAGAAAGGGGCAGAGAGAGCAAAGAGGTTGAGGCAGAGGCAAGGGCAGGGATAGAAAGGTAGAGACAGAGACAGAGAAGAGAGGCGGAAACAGAGAAAGAGACAGAGTAGAGAGGCAGAGGAGCAAAAAGATTAGTGTAGTATAGTATAGTGTGGGTAAGTATAGGGATTTGTAGAAAAAGGAAAGATCAATATGAATGACTAACACTTTCAGTTTTCAAGATCTACAAAAAGTTTTAGTGTGATTTTAAGTTTTAATAGTTTTTAAACTGAACTAATTTTTTGGGACACTTTATATTTCTAAATAAATAGTTATTAATTTTTAAATATTATTTTTGGAGTAGGGGATAGGAGAGATATAAGGAATTTCCAGGGATGGAAATTTTTTTAATAATAGCTTTTTATTTTCAAACTACATGCAAAACCTTGTGTTCCAAATTTTTCTCCCTCCCTTTCCCTACTTCCTTCCCTAGACAGCCAAGTAATCCAATGTATGATAAACATGTACAATTTTTCTATACATATTTCCACATTTATCATGTTGTACAAGAAAAATCAAATCAAAAAGGGAAAAAATGAGAAAAAAACAAAACCAAGGAAACAACAAAAGTGTGAAAAAATTGTGTTGTGATCTACATTCAGTTTCAATAGCCTTCTTTTTGGATGTAGTGGACTCTCTCCATCACAAGTCTGTTGGAATTGGATTGAATCACCTCATTGTTGAAAAGAGCCACATCCATCAGAATTGATCATAATATAATATTTTTCCTGTGTACAATGTACTCTTGATTCTACTCATTTCACTTAGCATTAGTTCATGTAAATCTCTAATGATCATCCTTCTGATCCTTTTTTATAGAACAATAATATTCCACAACATTCATATTATGAAAATTAGCCGTTCCCCATTGATGAGCATTCACTCAATTTCCAGTTCCTTGATACTACAAAAAAGGCTGCCACAAACATTTTACACATGTAGGTCATTTTTCCCTTCTTTATGATCTCTTTGGGATACAGGCCCAGTAAAGACACTGCTGGATTAAAGGGGATGCACAGTTTGATAGTCCTTTAAACATAGTTCCAAATTGCTCTCCAGAATGGTTGGATCATTTCACAACTACATCAACAATGTATTAGTGTCCCAGTTTTTCCATAGCCCCTCCAACATTTATCGTTATCTTTTCCTAACATCTTAGCCGATATGAGAGGTGTATAGTGGTACCTTAGAGTTGTCTTAATTGACATTTCTCTAATGAATAGTGATTTAGAGCATTTAAAAAATATGACTAGAAAGGGTTTTAATTTCTTCATATGAAAATTGTCTGTTCATTTCCTATGACTTTTTATCAATTGGAGAATGGCTTGTATTCTTATAAATTTGAGTCAATTCTCTATTTATGTTAGAAATTAAGCCTTTATCAGAACCCTTGAATGTAAAGATTTTCCCCCAGTTTTCTGCTTCCCTTCTAATCTTGTCTGCATTGGATTTATTTATACAAAGAAATTTTAATTTAATGTAATCAAAATTATCCATTTTACATTTCATACTGTACTCTAATTCTTCTTTAGCCATCAATTCCTTCCTTCTCCATAGCTCTAAGAGGTGAACTATCCTTTGTTCTTCTAATTTGTTTATAGTATCAGTATTTATATCTAAATCAGGAACCCATTTTGACCTTATCTTGGTAGAGGGTATTAAAAGTTGTTCAATATCTAGTTTCTGTTATACTATTTTTTAATTTTCTCAGAAATTTTTGTCAAATAGTTCTTACAGGGATGAAATTTTAATAACACAGAGTGGTAATAAAGTTACCTGGAAAATTTAAGGTAAGTGATGACTTATTCAAGATCGCAGAGCCTATATGTGTCAGAGTAGATATTTGAATCCAGGCTTTCCAGACTCCAAAGCTGACTAGTTATCCTTTTGCCAGAATGCTTCTCAATCAATGAATAAATCATTTATTAAGCACCTCATATATATCAGGCTAAGCTCTGGGGTACACAAAAGGGCACTTAGCTTTTGATAAGTCCCAGTCTTGGGTGGGTGGGGGGCTTCAATACTTCATTATACTTTTTGCTATACTTTCCAGGATTGTATATGTAGCACAAATATAGGCTCTGGAATCACTCTTCCAACTCTTAATATGTGATTATTATTACTACTGTTGTTATTCTCTTTTACTACAAAAATCCCTGGTATGAGAGTAGGCTCAAACTTAAAGTGGTCACTAGCAAAACATTTCTCCTGCTAGATTCACTTTTGGGTGCTAAATAGCTGGTAGAATAATTATTATTTTGTTTGCAAAACACAGTATATTTGCTACAGGACAGAATCAAGCAGATAGTTTCTCCAAGGTATTCTATCTCATTGGACACAGTTGTTGTGTCTCTGCCCTAAAATTCTATTGATGGACCTCTGGGGCTCACCTGACATTTCAAAACTCATAAGGTTGTAACCTGGTCTGTTCCATCTTTGATACACAGGGAAAAAAAACAAACAGAAAGACAGAAAAAAGAAAAAATGCCACATAGTCTTTTTTTTTAAAGACATTTCCATATTTATCATATTGTGCAAAAAAAAAATCAGATCAAAAGGGAAAAACCCATTAGAAAGGGGGAAAAACCAAGCAAATAACAACAAAAAAGATGAAAACACTATTCTTTGTTTCACATTTAGTCTCCATAGTTCTTGCTCTGGATGTGGATGGCAATTTCCATCCCCAGTTTTTTGGAATTGCCTTGAATCACTGTCAAGTCCATCACAGTTGATCATTACATAATCTTATTATTATTATTGTTAAGGATCATGCCTAAATATGAAGAAACAGGTCGATTCTGCAAAAGCCCCCATAGCAGTAAATCATAGCATACTTGAAGGAATTGCAAATAAGCCTTTATTAGTGTAGATGTTGCTTGTGAATGGGAATGAAATAAATTGGAGGAAAGAGGGAAGAGGGGGAGGTCAGAGAATGCAACTGCCTCTCAGTCTCCTTGTATCATTAGCATCCTCTTATATGAAGGGATCTATTCTGCTGATCAGAATTAAATCCTAGCAGCCACTAACAGGTAACTCCTATAACAATTATTGTGTACAATGTTCTCTTGGTTCTGCTCGATTCACTCAGCTTCAGTACATGTAAGCCTTTCGAGACTTTTCCAGCCTACTGATCATTTCTTATAGAGCAATAATAATCCATTACATTCATATACCATAATTTATTTAGCCATTCCCCAATTGATGGACATCCACTCAATTTTCAGTTCCTTGCCACTAAAAAAAGGACTGCTATTTTTTTCATCTATGATTCCTTTCCCCTTTTTAATGATCTCTTTAGGATACAGATCCAATAGTGGCACTGCTGGGTCAAAGGATATGCACAATTTTATAACCCTTTGGGCATAGTTCCAAATTGCTCTTCAGAATGGTTGTATTAGTTCACAACTCCACCAACAATGTATCAGCATCCCAATTTTCCCACATTTATCATTATCTTTTCCTGTCATCTTAGCCAATCTGACAGGTGTAAAATGGTACCTCAGAGTTGCTTTAATCTTCATTTCTCTGATCAATAGTGATTTAGAGCATTTTTTCACATGACTAGAAATGGCTTTAATTTCTAAGGTAATGTGTTCTTAACAATATTGGCAACCAGACTAAGGACTTAACAGCATCTCTTTCTCCTCCCTTAAATATCCCTAGGCTATTGAAAGAGCTTTATCCATGCCTTTTGTATGCCCATTTAGTTCCCATTCAGTAGTCAACTAGAAGCTTTTTCATCACTTACTAAAAGACAAGAAAATGCCTCAGAATACTTGTTCATGGACAGCAGAATCTTTTTACTGTGCATAGCTATATGTTGTCTCACCATCCTGCAGAGGTAGCAGATAGAAAACATTATGCATGCTCCAAGAACTAACCCCTCAATGTCCAGTCTTCCTATTACAAATATATTAAAATGACTGAACAAAATGGAAAACAAATCCTTTTTCACAGAATCTTAGAATTGTATGTAACCCCAGACATTATCTAGTACATATCTGATGCATGAGTCCTGAGGAAATGGCTATCCAGTCTTTGCTCCAATAAGAAGGGAAACTACTATCTCTTGAAGGAGGCCAGTAACTCTAATTGTATTGAAGGTTTTTTTTGGTTTTATTTTCTTATTTCCTGAGAGTGAATCTAAATCCATTCTTTCGCAACTTTTACCAACCTTCTCCTGGTTCTGCCTTCTCTAGGTGAACAGACCAAGTATAATCCCTCTTCTCTGTGATAATCCTTTAAACATTCTTTATTCATATATTCAATATTCATATGTATTCATATAAATATTCAATATTCATATATTCCCCTTAAAGCTTCAGTTAATTCTCATTTTGGGAGATCTAGAGGCCGTTATCTATGCTGGTTACTCTCCTTTCCTGGAAATTCTACAGTTATCAACATCTTTACCTCCTCTAGAATTCCAGAGTCAATGTGACTTAGTATATCTAGTCCTAGGACTAGGAAGGAAGAAGATTCCCTCTGGCTCCTGCATTTCCTCATTTGACTATATTTTCATAATATTTTCACAATTCCCTTCTATGCTTACTCTTTCACTTTTCACATAGCCTGTTCCCACTGCCAATATTTATAAACTTTGTGACACATTATCTGAGTCTCCATTTCCCTTATTTGTTAAAATGGAAAATCATAAGAAAATCACAGAGTTTTTATGAGCATCAGATAAAATAATGTTATTTTTAACTAGGTAATACTAACACACGAACCAATTCATACCTACAATAATCCCTCCCAATTCCTTTTAAGCATGCTGCTTATTTGTTTTCTTATTTTTAAAGTTTGTTACCTTATTAATTCCTTATCAATTTCAGAGTCAATCAAAGGATTTTGATATTACTTCATAAATTACTATCTTTCTCACTTAGTAGTTGTTCAGTTAGCTCAGTCTTCTGCTCCTTTCTTAGATTATCTCCTTTCACTTAATCCTGAATAATAATAATAATAATAAATAACACAGCCACATAAATATTTAAACAATATATTAGCAGCGAGGAAGGTCACAGCCATAAAATGGATAACTTTTTAGACTGAGGATGCAAGACATTAAAAATTCCTTCAATGTTTTATCAACAGCTATTTTTGGGATCTGAAAGGCAGGGGAAAGCAGTTATTTGCTAGACTTCTCACCCATGACTAACAACTAGTTCTTTTAAAACATTGGATTCACAGTTTAGTAAATCAGTTCTGTTCAATTCCTTTCAGAGTTAACATTCTAAAAAATTCTCCTCTGAAATGGCAGTGAACTACCTTCCCCCCCCCCACCCCCACACAGAACAAGATTTAATTCAGTTCAATTCTCATCAGGAATGAGAGTTGAACTTATTCTCCTTCAGTAATTCTCTTCAGTGTCTTCACAAGAAAGGCAATTAAAGTCTCTCAAAGACAACACTCAGTTGTCCAAGTATCTCAAAGATTCTCTCTTCAGAAGTACTTAACTGTCAATCTCCTCAAAATGACAGTCCTGTTAATCTTCTCTCAATTCCTCACCACAAACTATACAAACCTTCATAGTTAATGTCAGTCTCTAAGATTCTCTTCCCTCTCCATGATAAAATATCTATGAGAGGGGCTGTGGAAACAGATTACATTTATAAAGTACCATGCAAATTTTAGAGTATCCCCTAAGTATCAGTTATTATAGTTATATGACATGAGTTTGAGACAGTTTACTATCATTATCGCCTTGGATTTCCTCCAGTTTTTTTTAATATCTTTCCTTTAATGTGACAATCAAAACTGAACAGAATATTCCAAATGTGGTCTGACCAAGATTTAGTACAACATATTTACCTCCATATTTTGGACACAATTCCTTCATTCATGGTTAAGGTTCTGGGGAGCCATATCATGCTGTTAGTTTTCATATCACTTGAATTCCACTAAAACCCTTGTACCTTTTTCCAATGAGCTACTGTTGAGACATGTTTATTGCATCTTTTTTAAGATGATTTTTAAAACTCAAGGATAGGACCTTATATTTATCACTATCAAATGTCATCTTATTATATTTAGCCCAACATTCTAGCCTGTCAAAAGTTTTTTGTATTCTGAGTCTCTACTCTAGTATTGTTTATCCCTCCCAGTCTCGTGTCTTCTGCAAATTGATAAGCATGTCTTGTACCCGTTTATTCCAGAAAGTGATAAAAATGTTAAAATACTACAGGACCAAGCAGAAATTCTTGAATCACTCCATTTGAGTCTTCCTTCAAAGAACCATTAATAACTATATTTGAGATCTAGTTATTCAAGCAGTCCTGAATCATTCTATTTTCTAATCCATATCTCTCCATGTTTTCTAAAAGAAGAAAAGCCTTAGTCAAAAGATCTATAGAAACTAAAGTATTTCCCTAATCTTCTAGCTTAGTGATATAGTAAAGAAAACAAAAGAAAGAACATAAGGTTAGTGTAGCATAACATTTCCTTAACAATAATATTGATAGCATTTCTATAGCATTTTAAGGCTAGCAAAGCACTTTAGAAATAGTATCTCATTTTTTTTTTTACTCAGAAAACCATAAAATGTAGGTAGTATTATTATCACCATTTTACAGTTTAAGTGATTGAGGCAGACAGGAGTCAAGTGACTTGCCTAAGTCATACCATTAGAAAATTTCTGAGGCTAATTTGAAGCTCTTTTAGATCTTTCTGACACCAGGTCCAGTATTCTCTCAAATACACACCAAGCTACTTCTTTATGATCTCTGCTTCCTTTTCTAAATATCCACTAACCATCCTTTTAATAATACATTCTAGGATTTTCCTAGGAATTAAAGTCCAGCTTACTGACTTCTTTCCCCCCCACATTTTTTTTAAAGAGATATTTGTCTTAATTTAATTCCATAATCTTTTCCCTATTTTGGGGGATCTTTCAAATATCACTAAAATGGCTCAGTTCATTATCTTTGCCAGTTTTCTCAGCACAGTAAGAAGTATTTCTTATAGTCCTGTAGAATGAATAAAAAGTAGTGAAGTACTTTATTACTATATGTATCTTGGTTATTGACTCCGGTAGCTATTTTTTGTTCATTCTTTCCCATCTAAAGATTGTTCTCTTTGGCAGAGGAAGCATAAGTGATAGAAACTGCATAAATCTGCCACATCTCATCATCTCTTTATCCATTATCATTATCTTTTCTACCCTGAAGCAGTAATTCTTTATTTTCTCTGATCTTTGTTCCAAGTACAGTTTTTTTTTTAAGCCAGATTTTTATTGTTCTCAGATTTCCTCATTAACTCTAGCTCCTTTAAAATTTTAGTACTCCTGAAAGCTACTCCTATTGGATTGTGCTATTATTTTTTTTTAATCCTTCTTTAATAACTCCTCTTTGCTTTAATCTTTTAAAAATTCTAACCTGTTTGATATGTACCCAGTGAATATGGATTCATATTGTTTTATTTAGCAAAATCCAACTTTTACTCATCACTGTGCCTAATTCTTTTTTTTTTTTTTTTTGATCTTTTAATTTTGCCCTAATATATTGTTGTTTTGGGAAGTTATTGAGTTCCCTTTGGCTTATTCTCATTTCCAATGAGTCCATTATTTGAATAATTTTTTTTACCTCCACAGTTTAAACTATTTTTCTATTGTTTTACTTCCTAGACTCTAATTTCATTTTTTCCTCTTCATTTTTTGAGGTATTCTTATAGATCTTGTAGCTAAGCCTTTTTTCTCTCTTATAAGACTCTGCTTACATTTCTTTTTTTTTAATTTTTATTTTTTATTACAACCTTTTATTTACAAAACATATGTATGAGTAATTTTTCAACACTGAACCTTATAAAACCTGTCTCAAATTTCCCCCTCCTTCTCTCCCCCAGGTGGCAGATTATCTAATACATTTTAAATACATTAAAATATATGTTAAATCCAATATATGTATACATATTTATACAGTTATCTTGCTGCACAAGAAAAATTGTATTAAGAAAGAAAAAATAAACGTGAGAAAGAAAACAAAAGTGCAAGAAAACAACAGAAAAAGTGAAAATGCTATGTTGTGCTCCACATTCAGTACCCATGGTCCTCTCTCTGTATATTGTGTTGTTAGTGTCTTCTTTTCTACACATTTTTTCCAACTTCAGTTCTTGATTTAGAATTTGTTTCAAAGTAGTATTCTATACCCTGCCACAAGGCTTTATTTGACTTCATTTTTTCAAGAGTCATATCATTGGTTTTCATTTCCCATCTTGTGCTTAGCTTCAGCGTTCTGACAGGCCTTGGAATCTCTTCTCTTGGCTATTTTGGTCAAGGATGGTAGATTGTGCAATTGATTTGGTCCCAGACCTAGATTCAAGAATATTTGAGTTCAAATCTGATCTCAAACACTTGCTAGCTGTATGACCCTGGACAAGTCACTTGCCTCAGTTTCCTCATCTGGAAAATGAGCTGGAAAAGGAAATGGCAAACCATTCCAGTATCTTTGCTAAGAAAACCTCAAATGAGTTCACAAAAATTTGAACATGCCTTAAAGACAGCCAAACAATAAATATTTGGTTAACTATAGTCATCCTTAGCCAAGAGCCTGTCATAATTTATGGCATGGTCAAAATCAGTGCTTAATGATGTATCCTATAAGAATAAATGAGACAACATTTGTAAAGCACTTAACAGTGTCTGGCATATAATAGACACCTAATAAATGCTTGTTTGTCTCTTCTCACTGAATGTTCATCCAGTAAGTATTTGTAGACTTAGAAATTGATGAAATATTTTTTAAAATTCTTCATTTCTTGAATCCTTGGTTAAAAAAGTTACTAATTCTATAGTGGTTTCTATTTCTCTTAATTTAAGACTATCCACAGAAGAAATTATATCAAACATTTTACTCCCAAAGGAGCATCTACAAATCCCCTTACTAAGTATCATTTTAAAATGATGTTTCAAATCAAATTACAATATTTCTAAACCTGAGAGAATGCCTTGCAACAGGAAATGCTTTGTTTATCTAGATTAAGCATATTTTAATGCACACACACATGAGAGAGAGAAAGAAAGAAAGAAAAAAAGAGGGAGAGGGAGAGAAAGAAAAAGAGAGGGAAGCAGGGAGAGGGAGAGGAAGGGAAAAACAGAGAGAGGGGGAGGGAGAGAGAAAGAGAGAGATGGAGCCAGGTGCATTCCAAAAGTTCCTGTGAATAGAGCAATCTATTACTGACAACTCAGCTCTTTGGTTCATCATTGCTGGCTTCTTCTATAACTGTGTGGCACCTGGGTACTTTGCACCTGAGGCCCTCAGCAAAATTTTCTGAGATTCATGGTACTCTGCAGTACTATATCACTAAAAATACTGATGGCTTACTTTACAATGCCCAGAAATGTATTTACTAGTAAGCCAAATGAGAACAATTCATTCAAAGCAAATGAATTTATTTAATGAATAACATAGTTTAAAAAGTAGCAAAATATTTCTCTCATAAACTTATCCAGGTCTTTATTGGGGAAGAATAGACATGCCTAAGAAACTTATACTGAAGGATCTGCAGGTAGGGAACATATGACCAAGGTGACTCATTCTCTCCAAATCTAATACCATAGAATTGTTTTTATGTTCTGATAATATTACCTTATAGAGTTATTTCTACTAGGCCTATTCTTTATTGGTTTCATGTGTAAGTTTCTATCAAGCATTTCATCTCTGTGGGATACGTAGAATTTGTTCCCTGCTGGTCTCATGTAATTTCTATTAGGTTGTGAGTTCTGCAGCTCTTTTCTCTATTACCAATTTTGAACTTTATATCGTCAGAACACGCCAGTAATTTTGTTCTTTTCTATTGGAATATCACATTGTAGAGATCCTCTCCCTCTTCACAATAGACTAATTAATAGTTTTGTAGTTAGAGCTGTGGTGTTCAGCCATAGGCAGAGTTCTCCTGGGGACAAAACTAAGTTTGATTTTTGAATTTCCTCATTCAAGCCTCTATTCAATTTAGGATTAGAAAGTCCTCAATTCCTATTTAATAGTCATTGTTTATTAGCTGGCTACACCTTTTACTTAATTATGTGTATGTGGCCAGAAACAGGCTATCTTGTAGTTGCAGGTATTTGTATTCATGTACCAGTTTCACTGGAAGATAGAATGTATGTATAGAAGGGATGTATGAGAAATGTTAGGGCTTCACATCACAAGAGTTGTGGGATATATTACATAGTAATAATGGCACTAGACTTCATAGAGAGATAGGTAGGGAATAGATACAAATTAACCAACTAGCTAACAATCAAAAAGCATTTATTATACACCTATTGTATGCCAGGCACATACTATAGAAGAATGCTAGAATCTAGCAAGATCAAGAAAAGGTAAAGATGAGGTGGAGGATATCACAGAAGTTGAAATTCTAGTCAAATAAAATTGGAGATGATGAGTGGAAAGTAGAAGGTAAAAAACTAACAACACATGGCGATAACAGAACTGTAGTATTAAAAAGGAAGGAGAAGAAAGGATGATGAAGACTTGACTTATTTAAATAAAGCCACATAAATAGTTTTGAAATCTTGTCTAGTTGATTTAAAACAATGCTTTACTTGCATGAATTTGAATTTGTAATTTCTGAATTAGTGGAATCCAGAGTAATATATTTTTGTTAAACTGGCTTCTATTTTTGATTCATGTCTCTGTCTACAATAAATTTTAGAATTATCCTGTATCACCTCTAGTTAATGTGCTTTGAGTAGAGAAGTCATAAAATATGGGTGATAAGATTATGTTGCACTTGCACTTTCTTGGTTAATTGCATATTTTTGTTCTTTATTCAAAATGTTATTTGAATTAATTTATAATAATGATGGCATTAATTAATTAATATTAGGTTAACATTTAGCTAATTATCTAAGGTTTCTTTAGAGCACTTTATCTTATGAACTCTCATAACAACAGTGAAGTGGATTATATTATTATAATACCCATTTTACAGATGTGAAAATGTAAGCTCACAGGTGTTAAATAATTTGGCCAAGATCACAGATAGTAAGTATCAGAGGAAAGGATTAAAATTTTGGTCTTTCTGACTCCAAGGCCAGAACTCTAATCATTATGTCAAATTTTGTAGTGAATAGAATGTTGCGTTTGACCTAATAAGTATGGAAGATTCTTGTGGAAATTGTAAATTCATAGAATATGTTATTTTGCCCATGATATACAAATAAGCTACTTAGGAGATACTAAATAAATGTTAATAGATACTGCTTTCCTTCCCACCTTTGGGTTATTTATATGAGTACTTATGCTATATATTCAAGGAGATACACAATTACACAGATACATAAGCAACACATATGATGAGCATACTTTCCATTAACATTCCCATTTTCTGTATATACATGCTTGACTGGAACATACTACCCAAGGAAACACCCACTATCTCAGTCAGTCTGGTAGAGTTGGATGACATAATGTCATAGACAATTATAGCTCAAAGAGCCTTGAATGTCATTTAATTCTATTCCATTTTATAGAAGTGACTGAGAGATTTAATAACCCATAGTCACCCATTAATGTAGAGGCTGGATACAAAACCAAATCTATGTTTTTTTTTTTCCCAACCAGGTCTCTGATTAATGTAACTAATGAATTCCATGAAATGGTTACATGTATTTGAATTACTACTACTTGAAGTTATAATTGTGTTATTATTTACACTAAATGGGACCTGACTATTTCTGGAAGAGGGAAGTTGTTGCTACTTATTCATACTTATATATTCATACTTATTCATATTCTCTCTCTCTCTCTTTCTCTTTCTCTCTCTTTCTCTTTCTCTCTCTCTCTCTCTGTTCGCCCCCTGAGGCAATTGGAGTTAAGTGACTTGTCCAGGGTCACACAGCTAGGAAGGGTTAATGTCTGAGGTCAGATTTGAACTCAGATCCTCCTGACTTCAGGGCTGGTGCTCTATCCACTGCACTAATTAGCTGCCCTGATGATTGTTCTTAAAAGAAGTCTTTTAAGAGATTTCCTCAATACATGTTGAGAATATTCTAAGCAGTGAGGTAGCTAGATGGCACAGTGAATAGAACACCTCTCTGAAGTCAGGAGAACCTGAGTTCAAATTCGGCCTCAAACACTTAATATTTCCTGGCTGTGTAATCTTGGGCAAGTCACTTAACCACAATCCTCTTAGCAATATATTTAAAAAATAACTTTGAAATTCTTTAGGATTCTGATTCATATTATGTTAACCATGGAATTCAGTGGAATGAAGATGCAGCATGCTTCTGACAGAAATGATCAATTTAAAATGCTGAGATAGATACATATTTTTGGAAAAGGCTAATGTGGGAATTTGTTTGGTCAGACTATATAGATATGTATTGAGGGTTTTTTTTAAATTGCTCAATTGGAAGAATAATCAGAGATCAATTAATTTCAAAATACTTGTAAATATTAAATTCAACAATTATTCTTTTAAAAGGAATGGTTGTCTTTTATTTTCACTTATATTTGTGATTTTTAAAACTCTTTTTTTTAATAGATTGGGAAATGAAGATACTCATTTTGAATTGAGCATGGCCAGTGGTGGATGTGAAGTACACCGTTTTGATCCTAGTATTAAATCAGCTCACGTGCAGGAGAGTCAACATCTTTGGTTTCATCGCCTATCCATTGATTGGAGGGATCCCCATCCAGCCATTGCTGTCCACAAACTACAGAGTAACACGAAAAAACTGGGAACCATCTTGAATGAATTTGGACACAATAAGGTCAGAATTCAGCATTTAGTTTTATAGTGGCATTCTTTGTATCAGAATCATGAATGTTATGAAGTTCCCAGGTGCATTTTGGGACAAGTGTGCCACTTTTTTTTAACTGCTTCTTCCAGGAAATCTGAGAATATGTATATATGGCATCTACTTGTATATAGATTTTTTTAAAAGGAAAGAATTAAACCTAAGCAAATTCTTTTGCCTTTCTGACAAAATAAGCATTTATTAAAAGCCTACTATGTACTTAGTACTATACTAAGTATTTAATAATTATTATCTGATTTAATCCTCACAATGTGAGGTATATACTATAATTATTATTATTCCTCTTTTACAATTGGGAAGACTGAGGCAGATATGTTAAGTGATTTGCCCAAGGTCATACAGCTAATTTCTGAAGTTGAATTTGAACTCAGATCTTTGTGATTTCAGTCCCACTCTACCCACTTGTACTACTCATAGGACCCTATTTTGATGAAATTTGGAAGGAACCTCTCTCTGATCCTCTGGTCTTCTGGCTAAGCCTTTTCTTTATGAAAAAAAATTTCAATGACAACATTCTGGGTCCAAAGTGAGGAAATATGAAGAGAATCTTTGCCATAGAATGGATCTTTTGGTTGTGTCTGGCTTAAGTGGTATTTTGTAGTTTCTAGGTATTAGGAAGAGATTCCAGAGAAATAGTTTTGGTAGGTACAAAACCAAATATTTCGCTTAAGTTGTTAATTTAAATTTTATAAGCAGATAAGATACATAAATCAATTTATGTTTGTTTTTATCTGCTATCAAATTAATTTCACATCCTGTCATAGTTGGTTTCTGTGTTGAGATAGTCAATTTGAGGTTTCCATGTTTTTGAAGTGAAAAGAGTATATCAGGGTTTGATTGACACAGTACATATACCGTGTGAGGCAAAGTTTACATAGTAATACACAAAACCTGTCTAATTCCTGTAAATGTTTTCCTTTGGGTGGATGATGGAAAAATAAATCCATCTTGCCCTTGTGCTTTATTTCTTGAAGATAATTGTTGTGGACTATTGTATTCTATAGGCAGAAACCTTGGAAATTCATTTCCCTGCCAATAGTAGTTTTGTAGTTTATTTCCAGTCTTTTTTTTGGCACAGTCAAATCACTCGAGGGCAGAGATTTCATGGAATTTAGAACATGGCATGATATATACTTCTTTTGTTAAATGAGAATGTATCCACAAGGGAGGTGGTATATGTGAGAGCAAGTGTTAAAACTGTTTTGGTTTCATGCTCTCTGTTTTTATTAGTACTTCTCTATTTTCTCATCCTTTTATTTTCTTGAATTCTTCTCTTTTAAAACAGCTGGAATTATTTTCAGACCAGTTTTCAAGGATTTACTCTGTTTTTATTAATGTGATTAAACACTGGTTTTTATCATGTTCTCCACTTAAGTCCTATGTGGGGGGCCTCATTAGGACATGGAGGTGATGCTGAGTTCCTTAAAGACTATGTGTGGGGATGGATGGCTCTAGGAGGTCCTACCAAGCTGGAAAGGCTTTAAATATGAGCAGAGTGATGTATATCTACTGATGACCAGTTTGTCTAGCATGATAATTAATTTTTTGGTCACAAAAACTATCAAATACCATCAACTAAAAGTAAATAGAATTTAGATCTGCCTAAGTGAAAAGAGTAGCTACACTGATGACATTGCAGATTCTTGAAAAGTTGGATCTTATCAATAACTAAATGTGATTGAAAAATGATATTTGGAGTTATTAATCTGTATCTGTATATACAAGCTTTTTAGCAAAGGCACTGAATCCTTTTCAGCTGGTTTGAACTAAGTGCTAGTGCTCTATCCATCACTCCACGTAGATGCCTGATTCTTGACCTTTTATACCTCTTTGACAGTCTGAGGAAGTAAAAAGGCTTCTGTTTCAGAATAATGTTTTTAAATATACAAAGTAAGATTTATAGAATTGCAAAGGAAATCAATTATATTGAAAGGGTAATAGCTTTTTTTTTAAGGGTCAGAGGCCATTCCTTGAATTCACCAAACAACAAAGCATTCTTTTTTAACAATTGCTATATGCCAGACGTTATTATAACTACAAAAATTAAAAAGATTCTGCCCTCAAGGAGATTGCTTTTTTGGGGAAACAGTCTATATATAGATAAGAAAATACATTTAGCAGATGAGGGTACTGAGGTTCACAGAAGTAAAATGCTTTACCCAAGGTTACACAGCTAGTAATGGTTTACCTAGGTCTCAGACTCAGTTCCTCAGACATATTGGAATATTATTTATACACTACAAAGTTTCTCTCTGTCATCATTATTTGTTCTTCGTTCTGGAAGAGGACCATGCCATCAGGGAGATAGTGCCGTGTTATGCAAGTGAATTCGATTTGAGTGAGGGACAACTGTGCAAGGTCACCTGCCTCCCTATCTCCTCCAGAGCCATCTGGGTCCAGTGACAAGAACAAGACTATTGGAGATGGCCTTACAATCTAAGACAATGAATATTCAGTGAGCTAGGAAGAATAGTGAAAATAGCACTGGACTTGGAGTTAGTTCAAATGTAATCTCAGACATACTTTATTAGTTATGTGAGTCTGGGCAAGTCAGTTCAACTCTGTGAGACTCCGTTTCCTCTTCTGTAAAATGAGATTAATAATAAAATCAAAGTTATTGTGAGAATCAAATGAGATACCATGTAAAACATTTGCAAACTTTAAAGTGTTACATAAATGTTACCTATTGTTATTACAATCTTTATAGCATCCATTGCTACACAAATGAGGTCAAGGAGGGACAGTCCTATGCTGTGTTGCTTATCCATAAGGAAATAATGACTTTTGATTGAGAGAATCTTGAATATGATACTCTGTATCTGCTTGTGAAGGACTTACTCAGTTGATTGTAGAGAAACTTCCAAAGAGCATCATAAGGAAGGTTGTTGAGAGGCAGAGATGAAGTATAAACTTTTGGAATGGAAATTTGAAGCCCCCAAAAGACAGACACATAAAAAGGAAACTGGTCCCATTGTGTCGTGTGACTTCTAGCACTTGAAGCTCTAGAGAATGGCAATAATGGTCTTCTTTTGAATCAGATTGTTTTTTCTCTCCTGAGATCTTATCTTACTCTCTGCTGAAGAGTTCACTTAGTCTTATGTATGCTTTGTTGTACTCTAATCTGAAGAATTCCAATTTTGGTTTTCTGGGTGGTTTGGATAAACAGATTGATCTGTTATTTGTTCTTCAGGATGGCTTTTTGGGTAGGTAGCATTTAATGAGGAAAAAGCTAAGTTGGCAAGGTTAAAGTAAGGATTTTTCTCCTCTTTAAGACGGATTAGGGAAGTGGCTTTCCTTATGAACTCAGATTCATATGCATTGACCAGAGATATTGTGAGAGAGGGCAGAGAGACACAATCCTAGTCTGATAACCCTCTTGGAAATTGGTGGAGAGATTGCCCAGCCTCTCTGGTCCTAGATCCCTCCTCTCTCCCCGAGCCAGACCAACCCTTTTCCTACTCACTGCTGAGATAGATTAGTCCTCTATTCATATCTAATCATGACACCAATGAGTTGCATCTCCTTATATTTAGACACTATATATACACTCTGCAATCTGGTTAGCTAAATCACATCGTGACTAATCCCCACTCATAATATGACTTCTATGCTTAATTCGTGGGGAACTATAATGTAATCTTATCTTTATTCTCAAAAACAACAGTGAATCCATAAGAAAATCCTGTTTCTGAAACTTCAGAAAAATTTATGATCATACTTGGAATGAAAAACAGTACTTTAAAGTATTTATTTGCATTCCAGAGGTCACTTGCTTCTCCTAAAGCATTAATAATGACAGTACCTTAGTGGGTATTTGTGTTGGCTCCTGACTACTAATTTCCTCTTAAGGAAGTTTAAAGATACCGAGAATCTTTAGTAATATATGTCAGTGCTACTTTAAAAAAAAAAAAAAAAAAAAAAAAAAAAGGTCCTGCCATAGAAAGAATCCCTTTGTAGAAACATTTCTCTAGTTGTCTAGGGGCTAGATAAAAGGGGAAATTTGTTTTGTGGCCTGCAGCTAGAATGTTTGTTTTCATTTTTTCTAACATGTGTATAAACACTAAAGAACAGGAAATGGATTCTTTCAGGGAAAGTAAATAGAAAGTAAATTTTATTTTCTCCCAGGAATTTTTCCTTGTCAGCTGACTAACCTACACCAACAGTGATGATGGAAAATAAACGTTTTTCCATTACTTTTTTCTTTCCTCAAAATAAAGAAAGTTCTTTTTGCATAGGTTCTCCACCCCCTCATCTTTCCCTTTAGATTCAACTAGATGTTTATTAATGAGTTATTTATGGGCAGCAGTTAAAGGAATAAAGGCATTTCTAGGAAAATTACAATATATCGTGTTTCTATCGACTTCTTGCACCATTTCTACTGCTGTCATCCTAATCCAAACCTTCAATCATTTCTTGCCTGGATTATTACAGTAGTTACTAACTGTTCTTCCTTCCTCTAGTTTCTGACTCCTTCAATTTATCCTTCTCCACCACTTCTGGGGTTATCTTCTTAAACTACAACTCAAATATAAAAATATGGAATATAGAGAAATTTTAAAAATCTTTCATAATTTCCTATTATCTTCTGAATAAAATCCAGTCTCTATCTTGGGTCTCAAATATAGAAGGGATTACAAAACTTTCTCTGGGAAGAGGAATACATGATTCCTCTTCCTCCTCCTCCTCCTCTTCCTCCTTCTCCTTCTTCTTCTTGGCAATTGGTGTTAAGTGACTTGCCCAGGGTCACACAACTAGGAAGTGTCTGAGATCAGACTTGAACTCAGGTCTTCCTGACTTCAAGGCTGGTGCTCTATCCATTGCACCACCTAGTTGCCCCCCCCCTTCTTTTTTTTTTTTTTTTTTTTTTTTAAAGATGTTTCAAGAAGCAATTCCAGGTCATTTGAATTGCTACACTATTCTCCTAATAGATACTCCTTAGGTGAGGTAAACAAGTTAATAAATGAACAAATGAATAGAAATTACTTCTTTTATATTTTCTATTACTAATTGCATGCTACATATTATTAATTAATCACTTATTATGTGCTTAGCACTGGACTAAGTCTGGGATTATCAATAGCCCTTAAATAGCTTATTTTAGTAATAAGTTAAAGGCATAGTACAAAAAAGTATGGCTATATCCTTTTAAAAATAGTAATATTACTCATGCAATTAATGTTCTTAGAGAAAGCAGGGAAAGGAAAGGAATAAGAATTTATTAGATACTGCTTTCTTTAAGTGAGGTGGTACAATGGATAGAGTTCAGAGCCTGGGGTCAAGAAGATTAATCTCCATGAGTTCAAAATCTGGCCTCAGACTCTTTCTAGCTGTGTGATCCTGGACAAGTCACTTGATTTATTTGCCTCAGGTTCCTCATCTATAAAATGGGCTGGAGAAGGAAAAGGAAAGCCACTCCAGTATCTTTGCCAAGAAAGCCCCAAATACTACAGCTAGAAAGAAGTAAAAAGAGAGCTGGGTTATGTGCAAGGCAACAGACTGATGGCAAGGAGTTGGTTGGGTATAAGAACAACAATAATAACAAGCACTTATGGAGATTTTAGTATTTGCAAAGTGCATTACATATATTATCTCATTTGATTCTCACAGTGACCTTGGGAGATAGGTCCCTATTATTATCCTCATTTTTCAGATGAGGAAACTTAATGAAACAGGGATTAAATGATTTACCTAGGGTTGTGCAGCTAGTGAATGTCTAAGATAAAATTTGAACTCAGATCTTCTTCCCTCCAGTCAATCTATTGTGTCACTTAGTACAGCTGACTCCCACCCGCACCACACATCAGAGCCACATAGAATTTAAAATAGTGCTGTGTGTAGGCAAAAATTTCACCAACCTCTGAATGAACTTTTCTGAATTCAGCTAGGCTGATAACATCCAAATAGTTTATCTCCTATATGCCTATATTGGAATATTTTTCAGTTTATTAAGATCTGAAAGAATTTGCATACTGGAAAGGAATATAGCCCCAAGGACATAGTCTTTAAGAAATTAAGGTCATTGCCACACTACAAGAAGATATCAAAATAGGACTTTTTGTGGAAGACTTCATATAAAGTGAATATTAACTATTGAAATGGTGATACATTTGACTTTCTTCTTTTTGCAATACTATTTCACAATTCTTTGCCATTGCTTCTTTAACATTTTAGACTTCAAACTATAGATCAAAATCTTTCTAATGCACAGAGCTTTCATTGCTACATTAACAGAAACATATGAACTAGAAACCCAACTTGTCAGGGAGTAATAATTGCTTGGCCCCAATGTTATTTGGTATGATTAAATATCTGCCTTTTGCTGAAGTGCTTGTTGCTGTAGTAACTGAAAAGGAAGACTTTTCCTAGAATGTTGTTAGGAATATGGAACTCGAAGTTTTGCCTTGGACTGATGCTACAAATATCTATCATTTTTTTATTTTCTTCATTCCATATTTACTGAGTGCCATCACATTAAACAATCCAGTTTGGTCAATGTGGAATCATCATTCTCAGTCTTAGCTTTGATCTGTCTAAATTGTGCATGGTGCATACAAATTTATAAATTGATCCCATCATGCTGCATACTGTACTTAATTCAGTGTTTAGATGAACTTGAATGAAGTGTTTGGAACTTTGAAATAAAGTAATTCAAAGCATTTTTGTTAAACTTTCCAAGTATTCTTTTTTTTCTATTAACTTTTTCTTCTTTTATTTTTAAGGCATGTACATTCAGGAAAAAAACAAAACAACAAAACCCAAAGAATTTTTTTAATATCTTCTTTAGAAATAATTATCTGCCTCCAAATTCCAGCCAAGAGATTTAATGAATAGTTTTGTCTGAACTTGAAGGTCAAGAGAGGCATGTAGATAGGATGGTATGAGACTGTTATTCTTTGCCTTATGGATGAAGAATAATTTTACTGAGACTTTGATAGAAAATGGGTAATTGGGGTGGGAGTGGGGCACTTCCCTAGACTGTTGTGAATTTATCAAAATGAACTCTGTATGATAGAGTTGTGTAACAGCTTGTGGGAATTTATACTTAGGGAGATTGGCTGCCTCTTAACTGGATTTCTTTCCTGTTTGTCAAATTAAGAGAGAGGACTGCTTAATTTGCCTTTTCTACTGCCTTAAACACTGTTGTTTCATGTTCATTCTCTTCTGTATACTTTAAATTGTGTCTTCCTCTAGGGCCATATGCAATTCAATTTTGACAGAGGGCCCAGAAATGGTTATGGGTCATATAAATATGTGAAAAGCATTAACCTTCTCTCTTTATCAGTATTACTACATTGGTTGACAGATCAGCTAAGCTTTGGTTTGAATGGATTATTATACTGACTGACCTTATGCTGATTGATAGAGTGCACAGGAATTCTATAAGATGCTAAACTTGGCCTCTCTTCCCTCCCTACTATAACAAGATAAAGATTCCTAAGCAGCAAATTCCTACTGTTATAACAATAGATATTATCAACTAGTGAGAATACTGATTAGTGTTTCTTTATTCCCTTGTTTACAGTGTCACCTTTTACTTCTAAATTATGTATCTATTTTGATCTTATCTTGGTATGTGGTGTTAAATGTTGCTCTATTCTTTCTGCCTTACTGTTTTCAATTTTCCTAGTAGTTTTGTCAAATAGTGAATTCTAATCCCAGAAACTGGAGTCTTTGGATTTATCAAACAGATTAACATATTACTATAACTATTTACTATTCCACTAATCCATCACTGTGCTTCTTGACCAGTAGCAAATAGTTTTGATGGTTGCCACTTTAAAATATAATTTGAGATCTGATATTGCTAGGCCACCTTTCTTTTCATTTTATCTCTAATTCCCTTGATATTCTTGACAAATTTTGTTCTTCCAGATAATTTTTGTCATTATTATTTCTATCTCTATAAAATAATTTTAGTAGTTTGATATGGCACTGAATATGTAAATTAATTTAGTTAGAATTGTCATTTTTATTATATTGACTTGGCCTACCATGAGCAATTAACATTTTTCTCATTGTTTTGTAATTGTATTCACAATAATTCCTGAATTTGTCTTGGTAAGTAGACTCCTAAGTATTTTATTTTGCCCATAGTTATTTTAAGTGGAATTTCTCTTTCTATTTCTTTCTTCTGGGTTTTTACTCCCTTATAAGTAAAAGGAGGGAGGGTCTTTACCTTTGAGCTGATTTTCTCCCAAAGCTGAAAATCTCAGTATGCTTATATTCCTGTATTTCCCTAAGCTATTACTTTTCCACTGATGTGCTCTTCAAATTAAATCCCTTCCTCAAAAAAGTTAAGACCCAGAGGGCTTTACGATCTTGTCCCACTTACTCAGTTGAAACTTTATTTAGTGGTTGGAGTTTGAGGACAAAGCCTCAATTTGGGTAGGATTGTAGGAAGAATGCCAGTGCATCCATTTAAGTGCCAGAGGTTATGAGAATCACTAAAAATCTCTTCTGCACTAAGCCACAAGAGGGGCTGTGGAATCTCATAGCTCTACCCAT
This sequence comes from Sminthopsis crassicaudata, assembly GCF_048593235.1. Taxonomy (NCBI): domain Eukaryota; kingdom Metazoa; phylum Chordata; class Mammalia; order Dasyuromorphia; family Dasyuridae; genus Sminthopsis; species Sminthopsis crassicaudata. The sequence continues at coordinate 194,275,957 of NC_133620.1, forward strand.
GGAATTTTGGTGAGAACTCAGAAATTGTGGACTGGAGTAAAGATGTTAATCTTACTCCAGGGAGATTTTTAGTATAAACCCACTAGATATGTTAAGTAACTTATCTTTATTGATATCCTATTCAAACCACTGTTTAAGAATACACTCTCTCTCACTCTCTCACTCTCACTCACTCATCTACACCATACTGAGAAACACTATAGGAAATAAAGGATCCTGGGTAATTCAGGCAATTTTTGACCAGATCTAGTTTCCTTGTTTTGGGTCATCCTTTTCTAAGTGACCACTAGGTGGTGCTGGGTGAGTATGTAACCAACTACTTTGTCCACTAAAGCTGTCATTGACTCTAGGGATGGCTGTCACTTATCCATTGGCCCCACCCTAATGTTACAATTCATTCTGTTTCTAATATATATCAATCAATCTCTCTTCTTTCCTTACTTATTGGTCCTTCTGCTTCAAACCTTCAATCTCCCAATCATTCCAAGGTCTTGAACCAAGCCTTAATGACTTAGCAAGCAATTTAATTAGATTAGGCAAAAGCATAATCAAGTCTACAGATATTATATCAGAAATGATGATCATCTCAGTTTTTCCTACTCCCTATCATTGACCTCAGCTGGCCTCAGGGTAAAAGAAATGTTTAGATGCTTTCGGTAAAAATCTGTAGGACCATCTGAGATTCCAATCCCAGCTCCTACTTCTGGTTGAGATCCCTAGAAGATGACATGTTCTTGAGGATTTATAGATATTTTGCAAGAAATATTGAGAATTTCTTGAGGAGTTGCAGATATATTTTTCATGCTATCAGCATGATCCTATCAACATCAATTATCACTGGTTACTGATCTATTATCATTCATCAATGTTCACTAACATCTATTAATATTTATCAATATCTATTAATATCTAATATCATTTAATAAATTGATATATTTTTGATATCATCAATAAGCAGTTTGTCTTAAATAGCTTTTCCAAAGAGATATTTTCTGAGATGTAGCAAGTATCCATCCCCAGAGAAAGACTGATGAAGTCTGAATGCAAATCAATACATACTTTTTCTTTGCTTTCTTTATCTTTCTTTTTGTTTTTTGGTTTATTTTCCTTCACACATGACTAATGTGAAAAATATTTTTTGCTTGACTGTACATACATATATAACCTTTGTCGAATTGCATTTCTATCTCAATGAGTGAAAGAGGGGAAAACAGGAAGGAATTTAGAATTCTAAATTGAAAAAATGTAAATATTAAATATTGTTTTACAATGGGGAAAATATTAAATAATAACAATTAAAATTTAAATTAAAAAGAAGATATAGCAATAACAGAAGCACAAATGCACTCTTTAACTCCAAAATGCTGCTACCCTCTCTCTCTGTTACCATTTTAGTCCCTTGGGAGAATGGGCTCAAACTTAATGGGAATATTACAAATATTCCTTCCACTAGGTTCACTTCTGAATGAGTCCTAGTTGAAAGAAGAGCTGCTCCTGTGCTTTTACAATTTAGTGTCTCTATTACAGGATTTATGGCTGGGCTGGGTTACTCTTCATTTTTCAGGGATGCACTGGTTCCTCACCTGATTGCACTGTGATGGAGGTAGTAATTTCTGCCATGAGCTCCCATTGCTAAACTCCCATTCAATGACTCTTCCAACCTTTCAAATCTCATTAGATTATTCTAACTTTAACACTTCTTCATCTAAGATCAAAACAATAAACTCAGGACATTTAGAAGAAACAGTAGGGCTACATGATCACAAGCCACATGGCAGCCTTAATGGGGAGATATGACAGCTAACATGGTCTCCTTTCAGTCTATCTGGATGCTTATATCAGTTTTTCTTCCTCATTTAAAACTATTAGGAGACAGAGAGAGTGGATTTCTCTAGTAGAGTCTTTTGTATGCACACTTATTTCTGGTTCAGCAATCACTTACAATGATTTTTATTATCATACAATAAGGAGATTAGGAAAAAATCAGAGAAAATTTATCTGCCATGCCCTGAAGTAGAGGGCCATTTTCATCACAGATTTCTGGAACCCAGAACCCTAAATTTCCTTGTAGGTTGATATCAGGTTAAGTAGATTAGTTTCTTTTACACAGGAAACGCAATGGAAGAACATACAGCATAATTATAATATAAAACAAAGAGAGGACAAAAATTCAATTTTCTTTAGTGGATCCCCCAAACTAGAAAATTCAATAAAGAGAGTACTGGATATAGGACCTCTACAATGAGTTCCTATAAATTAGAAAGGCCTAATTTTTATCACAGTTTATTCCCCACATGTAACATTGACTTTCCTAGTACACAGATAGAAAGGTACTTGACATTCACACAGTTGCACTGAGTGACAGAATTCTTTATTTATTATTCAGAATTCTTACTCTTTTCTTAATTCTTATCCCTTTTGCCCCTGTGTATAGTTCAGCACATTAGTTGGAATGGGCAGGAGCAATACTCTGTCTCATTCCCACTGACTTTTTTGCTACAAGAACAGGTAGCTTCTTTGCTGAGTACAGAGGTGGGTCAGGACATGGGAAGAGATTACCCATTGTTAACCCTCTGTACTTTCTCTCTTGAAAGAGAGTCATGCCCATGCATCTGACATGGGCCTTTGAGAAAATTATTTCAGAATTCATGTATAATCTGCTGTCAAAGTCTCTTCTCTGGAAGATGTAGTTGGAATAGGGGGATAGAATAGAAGAGAAACAACCAAGTCTCTCAGGAAAAAGTCTGGGACTCAACTTCATCCTGTGGAATTGTTGCTTAAGCAAAATAGTGTTGCATTTCTGAAAAAAATAACCCAATGGCAATTTACTGGCAATGAGTCTTTCATGCTACGGAATTGCAATTTTTATGCTGGGACATCTCTGTCTTCATAAATCTACTGTGAACCCTAAGGACAAGCTATTTTTGGGAAGGAGAGCTAAATTATCATCATAATTAACAGATATATTGAAACTCATCAGAAAGATGATTTCAAAGATGGTTTTTGATTTTTACTCTTTTAATTCATCTAAAACTGTGGTGTATATAAAGTAGCCTGGGAAGTATTTTGGTTTTTAAGATTAAAAGATTATTATAAAATGATATTTAATTAGAGAAAACAGATTATAATTACCCTGGTCTTTTCCAGAATTGAGTAAATACTTTGACTTTTTGACATATAGTTTCTTCTCTCAATATTTCCTTCTGTAACTATTGAGATAGTGTTTTAATGCACAGTGTTTGTGTCAAAAATCGTAGGCATGCGTCTTTCTTGGCTTTTGATCGGCTAGGAAGATTCTGTGTCTCAGATAAACTCTTTGTCAAGGCTCAGTCCAGGACCTTCTTCTCTCTCTTTATTCTTTTCTTTATGATCTCATCTGCTGTCATAGTTTCCATTATCTCTATGCAGATCTCTCTCAAATTTACATACTGAGCCCTAATTATTCTCTAGGACCCTGGTCTCTCATTACCAGTTTGACATTTAGACATTTCCACTTGACTGTCCTGTCAGGTTCAATATGCTCATGAATAAAATCATCTTCTCTCTTCTAAACTTCTTCTCCAGATTTCCTAAATTTATTGAGGACACCCCCCAGCTACCTAAACCTATAACTTTGAACTCATTTTAAATAAAAGATTCTTAATTCTCTCTTCTTTTGGTCATAAACCACTGCAGTAATCTGGGGAATTCTATGGACTACTTCTCAGAATACTGTTTTTTTCTTTTGTTTGTTTGTTTTTTTTCCCCTGAGGCTGGGGTTCAGTGACTTGCCCAGGATCACATAGCTAGGAAGTGTTAAGTGTCTGTGAGACCAGATTTGAACTCTGGTCCTCCTGAATTCAAGGCTGGTGCTCTATCCACTGCGCCACCTAGCTGCCCCCTTCAGAATACTGTTTTGAAATAATTGAAGGAAATCCTAAACTTTAGTGATAGATTAGTAAATATAAAGGTGAAATTTTTTCCCCATTATAGCTCACATATTGCCCCTAAAATCTATCTATAGGCTCTCAAGAGTTCATGAATCCCAAATTAAGGATGCATATTTCCATTTTTTCCCCTTCCCTTCTTCCTTCATGTACAGATTGGTGTAATCAGTACCAAGTCTAGTCAGTTCTACATATTTAATTAACACCTTTTACATCAATCCTTTTTCTCCACTTATTTTGCCACCACCTGGTTTGAGACTCATTGACTCCTAGTTGATGTCTCTTCTTTCATTTTTTTTCTCTGTCTGATCCAATTTCCACATGGATGCCAAAATAATCTTCCAAAGAAATAGCTTTTATCATATCTCTTCTTGGCTCTGTTGCCTTGAGGATAAACCACAAAACTCTTCATTTTGGTAGTTAAGACCCTCCAAAATCGAGCACCATCTTATCTTTCTAGCTTTATTTAATATTATTCATCTCCATGTATTCTCAATGTTCTAGCAAAGCTGAGTTATGTACCAACTATTCCACAAACTCGATATACTCTCATCCCCATATATTTTTATTTGCCATCCCCTAGGCCCAGAACGGACTCTTTCCTTCTTCCCCCCATCTTCTTGTTTCTTGATCTTTCTTCTTTTTTAATGTCCTATTGCATTTTTATTTTGTTTAAATTTTCCAATCATATACTTTTATTTAACAGTGTTTTATTTTTCCAATTACATGTAAAAATAGTTTTCAATGTTCATTTTTGTAAGATTTTGAGTTCCACATTTTTCTTCCTCCCTTCCTTCCCTATTCCTCAAGATAGCAAGAAATCTGACATGTTATACATGTATAAAAATTTTAAACATATTTCCATATTAGTCATGGTGTGAAAGAAAAATCAGAAGAAAAGGGAAAAACCATGAGAGAAATAAACAGCAATAAAGTAAAGATAGTTGAACCATCCTTAATATTTTTCCTGTTAAGGTGACCATGGGCTGGTTGATGGCATGTTCATGAAGCATACCTTGGATTTGCTGGGCCATGTAGTTCCACAAACAGACTTTGCTGTTCTATTTATGTTAGCCAGAGCAAGTAGAGTGAATCCCTCTTTTGACAGTAATGCCCCCTCAGCAATCTGTTGAGATTAATTTATGATATCCAGAAACTGTTTGCCTGAGTAAATTATGCATGTTTCCACCTGAATTCTGGTATTTCTGCCCTTGGAGCACAGCATGTGGGTTCTTTGTGCTGTCCAAGTTTAATCAACAAATAAAATCAAATAAGAGACTTTAGGAGAAAGAGGTCAAAGTATCATTTGAAGCATTGGAGACAAAAGCATATTTCTTTACTGGAAAAGAAACTTTGATTTGCCTTTTTAAGTTATAAGAATATAGCACAGGGGGATTAAGAAAATAAATGTCCTCCTATGGAGTGTCATTCAACTGCTTTGCAATTAAAATGATAATGAAATATTTTTAAAAAGAAATTCTTTCTTACCAGCAGTGCAGGAGGCTCAGGGCATGCCATTAAAAGGAATTATGTAAAGCAGCCTTTGAGTAGCAAGTTTTATTTTGAGGTTTAATATATTCTGGATTCTGCTGGAAAAAATCATCTGTGTGACAAGCCTGCTAACAGATGTCAATTTAGTTTTATAGCACATGCTTGCGTTTAAGAATCAGAAAAAGAAGACTATCCTTTTTAACCTTCTGTTTAATGTATGATACAGGTTGGTAGCACATCACACTCCAGAAGACTGCTGATTAATAATCTTTTATACCCTGTGGGCCAGTAACTTTTCACCTGCCTTCATCCCTGAAGGATTGAGTAGAAGGTTTATTTCACATTATTTTTTTCAGTTTAAAGGAAGTGTTGGAAAGAGGGAACAAATAACTGAAAATTATTTCTTCCTATTGTTTTAAAACCAATAAAAGACAGGAGTGCATTATATTGTCAAAGGATAAATGAGATACAATAAAAAAAGAATTACACTCTTATTTAGACACTAAAGCTAAATTGAAAACCTACATGGTAGAAGAAGGGTAAAAGCAAAATGCCTAAATTTAGGAAAAAGGAAACTGTATAGCAAAGTCTTCTGTCATATAACTGATTATATTACCCAGGATAGGAAACTATTCATTCTTTCACAGCTATCATAAGAATCAGAACTTTCACCCTCTGACTTTAAAGAACTCCTCTCACCTTAAATACAGGATTTTTCCCATTTTTCCACATTGGCCTCTTTATGAGAGTGCTTTTTTTTGCATTACTTCTGTTAAGCAGGGAGTGAGAGAACAGCTTAAGTATTTGCTAATAGGACCTTCCTCTTTATTTTGCTGCCTTTGAATATATTAGCAGATTAATGGAAATATGTTATCTTTGCATTCCATGTCATGTTTCACTGATAACACTGTTGAGATGTTCCCATCAGATTTTTGATTCTTCTGCCTTCTTTTTAGGAGATAAAGGAACCATATGTCCATATATGATGAAGGCTCAGTGAGGTTAGATAGTGATGCAAAAGAAACTTTTTTGCTATATTTAAAAGAAAAAAAATAATTTTTGTTATTGCCAAAATCATTCCTCTCTTCCCTAAGGAGTTTCATTCTTCAGAGATAAGAAATGAACTCTGCTTGCTTTCTCATTTGGCCCACTTATAACAGTAATATAATTCTCCACTGCATTCTAAATATAGCTTTTATTTTTTTTAAAGAAATTTTATTCTTGAGATGATTTTCAGATACCCCAAAGTTGATAAATGTTATATTAGGAGTCCAAAATTCTTATTTCCAGACTCCATAAAAGGAATCTACTAATCTTTCTCATAAGTAGGGCAAGAAATATGTGTAATTTTGGCTAATTTATAAGTTGTTAGCAACTACAGTTAAGAGTTTTTCCACAAAGAGTTTGGGATGATTCCTTTCTTAATTTTTTATTCACATATAGAGCTGATTTTCACTGTGATACTATCAACTCTAATTGGACAGTAACACTAATTCTTGTTGGGTATCAGGTATAGAGTATTCTTGCAATGACTTTGTCCTTAGTATTATTTTTGAAACAAAATTTTTATGTTAATTTTAGATGGAATTTTTTTACAGTATTTTATTTTTCCAAATATGTGAAAATATAGTTTTCAACATTCACCTTTGCAAAATCTTGTATTCAATATTTTTCTCTCTCCTCTCTCCCTCCTCTCAGCAAGCAATCCAATATAGGCTAAACATATGTAATTCTTCTAAACACATTTCCATATTCTTCATGCTGCACAAGAAAAATCAGATTAAATCAGAAAAAACCCAAGAAAGAAAACAAACAAACAACAATAATAAAGGTGAAAACACTGTACTTTGATCCATATTCAATCTCCATTGTTCTTTCTCTGGATGCAGATGGCACTTTCTAAATGGAATATTTTTTAAGTGGATAATATAAGATACTTAGAATAGCAGGGACCTCAAAGATCATCTAGGTCAACCCTTCCATGTCATTGATTAGGAAATAGAGATCTAGAAAAGTGATGTGTTAGGTATTCAAATGCCTTTGGGGTTGAATTAATTACTTATGGGGCAGCTAGGAGGCATAGTGAATAGAGCACCAGTCTTAAAGTCTGGAAGAACTGAGTTTAAATGTGATCTCAGACACTTAACACTTTCTAGTTGTGTGACCAACACAAGTCACTTAACCCCAACTGCCTCAGCAAAAAAAAAAAAAAAAAAAGAATTAATTAATTACTTATTGTTTGGATGGTTTAATATTTTTAAGGGCCTCATTGCCATTGGATTGTTATTTCCCTTTTTAGTTTCATATGCTGAGTTGTCCCCAGTTATTGGGTGCTCTGATAAACCAATTATATTCAAAATCTTCCGGTTGGTCTGGAAGTTTACAGACTGGTAAGTTGTTGTTCAGTCATTTTGAGTTGTGTCTGATTCTTTGCGACTCTTTTTGGAGGATTTTCTTGGCCGAGATACTGGAGTGATTTACCATTTCCTTCTCCAGCTCATTTTACAATGAGGAAACTCAATAGGGTTCTATGACTTGCCCAGGATCACACAGCTACTATGAGTCTGAGTTAGGATTTGAACTCATGGAGATAAGTGTTCCTGATTCCAAGCACAGCGTGTTCCATCTACTGCACCACCTAAATACCATAGCATAGTAAGAAACTGAATCAGTCCTTGGAGTTGAAAAAAATCAAAGCTTCCCTTCAGGGTTTTTGAGACTAGTTTCTTCTTGAGATGACGAGGAAGGCACGTTTTTTTTGCCTTCCAGATTTCACATCTACTTCATATCAGTGATGTTGTCTTTGTATTTAGTCATCTTTCCCAGCCACTTCACCATAATATGATTCAAGAATCCCATGAATGCCAGTGAAAATGCCTTTACTGTCTCTCATTGAAATGATTTAAATTGTCCTTAAAAGCTGCAGGAATAACCATTATTAATAACTCTCCATGTAATTTCACGGAGCTCTTGAGTACTTCTGTTGGTTGATTCTTATGCAATGGGATTTCCACTCTGTATATTTGGAACCACCTGATATATTGTTCAGTACTTTATTTCACAAATGAGTTCAAAATAACCCAAGAGATGCCTTGGAAGAGATGCCAAACAGCCCATCAACAAGCATTTATTAAGTGCTTATTATGTGCCAGGTACTGTGCTTAATTTAGCTTTGTGAATGAAAAGAAAGGATCCTCTCTAAAGGGAGAAACAACACATAAGCAACTATGTAAAATACAAGATAAATACCAGTTGATGAAGCGGATTGAGGGTTGGGCCCGGAGTCAGAAAGATTCAGATTCAGCCTCAGACCCTTACCAGCTGTGTTACCCTGGGCAAGGCATTTAACTCCTATTTGCCTCAGTTTCCTTATTTATAAAATGTGGTTTATAATAGCAGCTACAGCCCAGGGTTGTTGTGAGAATCAAGTAAGATTAAAAATTGTAAAGCTCTTAATACAGTGTAAGTGCTTAATGTGTTTAACACATACTAAGTGCTATGTCCATAGTAATTTTATAATGTAAATGGGAAGTAATCTTTGAGGGGAAAGTATTGTGTGTGGGGGGGGGAAGGGGACTAAGAAAGGACTTTTGCAGACTGGTATTTGAATTGAATCTTGAAGCTAGAGAAGTCAAGAGGTAGAGGTAAAAACAGGAGAATATTACAGGCATGGCAAATGACCAATGAAAGGCACAGAGTTGAGAGAAGGAGTACTGTGAGCAAGAAAGAGAAAGGAAACTGTTATTTGTTGGATTATAGAATACATACAGTAAAGTATAAGAAAACTAGAAATATAGGAAAACATAAGGTTGTAAAGGGCTTTAAATGTCAAACAGAGAATTTTGTAGGTAACAGGAAACCCCTAGAGTTTATCAAGTAAAGTGGAGAATGACTTCAGACTGCTTTAGGAAAATTACTTTTTAAAAGGTTTAAATAGTTTTTAAAATTTTTTTCCAATTATATGTAAAGACAATTTTTAACATTCTTTTTTCTTTTTATAAAATTTTGAGTTCCAAATTTTCTTCCTTCTTCCCTATCCTCTCTCCTCCAATAGCAATTTGACATAGGTTATATATGTGCAATCATGTAAGACATATTTCCATATTAGTCATGTTGTGAAGGAAGAAATAGACCAAAAGGAAAAAACCACACACAGAGAAAAGTGAAAATAGCATACTTCAATCTGCATTCAGACTCTAACAGTTCTTTCTCTGAATGTGGATGACAGAAAATCACTTTTTTTTTTTTTTTTTTTTTTTTTTTTTTTACTGAGCAAAAAGATTATAGTGAAAAACAACATCTTTTGTGGATACATTTTAAAGCATGATAGAGAAAAATAGATTATGGGAGGATATGGAGGACATGGGAAAGTATTGAATACGTGGAGGATAGATTATGGATTGAGGATGTGGGATTGTGAGAGATAGTTCTTGCTAAACCAAGAAATGCAAAAGGAAGGGAAAAAGACTAGATAAAGCTTTGCATGAGAGTCAATTCTTTTTTTTATCACAAAAATATTTATAGGTGAAACTGATGAGAAGACAACAAATACATGGAAAATGGAAAATGTATTATTTCTACAACAATGTGTGAATGACATTAGCAATAGAAGAACTGCCATAATTGAACCGTGCATCTCAGTCCCTATGTGCTCTAAAAAATAAGCTTAGAACAAAATTGTAAGAAGAGTTAAATCAGATCCTTGGTGGAAATGACACAATATTGATGCCGTTAAAGAATTATTTTTTATAACATAGTGGCACAGTACACAGGGTACTGGAGCTGGAGTCAAGAAGACCTAAATTCAAATCTGCCCTCAGACATTTACTAATTGTGTGACTTTGGAGAAGTCACTTAATCTGTCTGTCTCTATTTTCTCAACTGAATCAAATGAGATCATTGTGTATAAAGTGCTTATAGCCCATAATAGGTAATATATAAATCCTATTATGATGATTATTGTTGAGTTGTTTCAGTATTGAAACATATAGGGTTTTCTTAGCAAAAATACTGGAATGGCTTGCCATTTCCTTCTCCAGCTCCTTTGCAGCTAAAGAACTGAAGCAATTAGATTTATGTGATTCGAACTCATGAAGATGAGTCTTCCAGATTCCAAGTCCATTACTCTATCCACTATACCACCTAATCATATTCCAAAAGAATATAGAAAAATAAAGGATGCTAATGCTGCCTTACAAGAAATTTTCAGAGGATGTCAACAACTACTGATCCATATTCCTATTTTCTCATATTTAGAGAATATTTATCAGAAAGATCTAGTCAAATTAAGCCAACAAGTTCTTACTATGTGACAAGCCCTGTGCTGTGTTGAAGATACAAAAAGCCAAAAAAAAAGTCCCAAACAAGTTCCTGCTCTCAAGAAGTTCACAGTTTATTTGGAAGTTAGCATGCAAATGATTATGTACAATAAGAAATAGACAGGATAAATGAAAGATAATTCTAGGGAAGATATTAACATTGAGGACATCAGAAAAATCTTCTTGCAGAAAGTAGGATTTTAGCTGAGATTTGAAGGAATCTAAGGAAGCTAGGAGATAGAGATGAAGAGAGAGACGGTTCTAGACATGGGAAAGAGCAAGGAAAAATACATGGGTCTTAGGAAAAGGTATCATGTGCAAGAAACAGCAAGGAGGCCAGTGTTACCAGATGGCAAAGCACATGGAGTCAGGTAATAATGCCCAGCATTTAAATAGAGCTTTAAGTTTGCAAAGTATTTCACATATTTCATTTGATCCTCACAATAACTCTATTATGTTAGATGCTTTTATTTTCTACATTTTGCAGAAAAGGAAACCAAAGTTCAGAAATTTTGTGACTTGACTAGTGTCACATAAGTAGTATTTAAAGAGGGATTTGAACTCAGGTGAACACAACTCCCATTCCAACATTCCTATCTGTTGTTTCACCTAGTAGTTAGGTGTAAAAAGACTAGAAATGAGGGATTGAGTTTTGAAGGTATTTAAAAGCCAAATGGAGGAGTTTATATTTGATCCTAGAGGGATTACTGAAGTTTATTGGGTAAGGGTATGGCAGTAAGTAGACCTGTGCTTTAGAAAGATCAACATGATAAGATAAACTGTATATATGGATATGAAAAAGAGGTGATTAACAATGCTGAAGGCTGCATAAGTCAAGAAAAATATAGATTAATAAAAAGGCTATTAAAATTGGCACATAAGAAATCATTAGTAACTTCAAAGAGCATCTAGATGGCAATTGTATAGAACACTGAACATAAATCAGATTTCCATTTTTCCATGTATCTTTTGCTTTCTGGTCAACTTTACTCATAAATAATTTTGGGATGAAACAAATGAATTGACAATCACCTTAGGCTTTCCTGGTATTTTTTCCTCTCTGTTACTTTTCTTGTTTTAGAAAGAGCTACTACTCATAATCTCACATCTTCTATCCATAATCTATTTTCCATATATCCAAGTCTGGATAGATTGTAATGGGGTACAGTTTTGAGGCAATGTTATCAATCAGAAGGCTTTTATAATACTCATGGCATTAAAGCCTGTATCAGGATGGTGATGGTACCAGAAGAAAATAGGTATTCTACTAAGTAGAATTTAGAGACCTTGGCAACAGATTGGATATGGGGTGAGAGAGCATGAGGATTTAAGGATGACACCTTTAGGTTGAGAGTCTTATGCATTGGAAAGATGGTGATGTCAACAAATGTAAAAGGAAAATTAAGAAGAGGGGAGGGATTTGTGAGTAGTGGGAGGATAATAAGTTCAGTTGAGGTTAAGATTTCAATGGTACATCCAATTTGAGATACCTAATAGACAGTTGGAGATAAGAGACTGGAGATGAAAAATTAAGACTGAATGAACAGATTTGTCACCTATCAGTAAAAAAGTGATAATTAAATGCAAGTTTATGAAATCATTAAATAAAATAGTATAGTGGAAGAAGAAAAGAGGGTTCAAGAAACAATCTGGGGAAACACTCATGGTTAGTAGGGATGAACTAGATAAAGACCCAGCAAAGAAGTTTAAGTAATCACAGTCTGCCATGCAGAGGACAATTCAGAAAAATAGAGAACAATCATGAAAATCAAGAGAGAAGAAAATATGGAGCAGAAGAAGCGACTATGGATTGAAAATATGGATTGAAAAAAAGTTATTAGATTTGGCAATTTAAAAATCCCTGGTAACTTCAAAGGGAAGCTAGATAGTGAAATGGATAGCTTATGTCAAATTGCTTGCCTTCTCAATGGGGAAAAAAGGGGAGGGAGAGAGAGAGAGTGTTTGAAACTTAAAATATGAAAAAATGCTAAAATTATTTTTATATGTAATGGGGGGGAAATAAAATATTAATTATATTTTTTTAAAAAGGGGTCATGAACTAGGCTTCCTGTTAGTGATGGACATAAAGTAAAAAACAATCCCAGACTTGATCATTTCCATTATTCAGTCACCATTGCACATTGTCATATCAGCACACATTTAGAATCTATAGCTTGAGTGAATTGGACCTTGCTTCTGCTCAATGTTGGGATAAGAGAAAACAATTGCGTGGCGAAACAGTGCTTTGGAATTAAATTGTTTGTCATTGGAAGTTGATATAAGAGCAGAAATCCCAGGACTGTCCATCACTTTTGTTCATTGGAAGAGTAGATTTCTGCCTGCCTTAGCCCTGTAACTATATTCTGTAACTGCCTGACCTTCAATGCTACTTGAGACTCTTCACAAATGTGGCAGATATCAGGAAAGTATTCTCTGTCAGCTACAATGCTGGAGGTGAAGTTTTCAGCTATCTTCCCATTTTCATCCTTATATTTGGAAACTTTTTTCACTTGCATGTTAGTTATTACCAATCTTCTGTTATTGAGTTCTTGCAACCATGCCTGAGTCTCCATGATTCTTTTTGAGGTTTTCTTGGTAGAGATACTGCAATGGTTTGCCATATCCTTCTCCAGCTCATTTAACAGATGAGAAAACTGAGGCAAACAGGGTTAAGTAATTTGCACAGGGTTACACAGCTAGTAAATGTCTGAAGTCAGATTTCAAGTCACAAAGAAGAGTCTTCCATACCCAGGCCCTTACTCTATCCACTGCACCACCTGATGCAGTGCTGTTAAGTGATTTGTCTAAAGTCATATCAATAGTAAGAAGCAGAGTAGGGATTTGAATCTGTGTCTGAATCCAAATTCAGCATTTTCTCCCAGATCATATATGAACTTCTTTATTTGCAACTTCTTTCCCAAAAGCCCCAAATAAGATATTAGAAATCAAATTTTGTTGTATCCTGCATATAGTGCCTTACAAACAGTAACTCTTGAATATGTATTTGTTGTCTAGCTGATTTTTTTCTGTTCTGGTTAATTGAAATTTTGCTATCTAACTTGTACCTATAAATTTATTGATTTCAGAAAAATGAATTGTAATATTTTTTCTGGGCCATCTTATTTTACAGTTGCAAAACATCAAATGCAGGAAAATATAATAATCTTACTCTCATCCATTTGTGTAGAAAGGTCCAAAGGAAGGAATGAAAACTGCATAGATAATTGAAATCCACAAATAATCTAAGACCTCTATTTTATCTGCTAGTGTTTGTGGTTCTGCTTTCTTAATTTTTAATAAAAACCCTTTAACAGTTCAGTGGTCCTTCATCCTTCCCCTTTCATACTCTATCAAAGTATTAATAGGTAGTGAAATAGGAAAAAAGTCAAAAGATCAGAGTTGGAAAAGAAGCAAGAAGATTAGATAAACTACTGTAAAACTGGATAATCATCTCTATATAATTCTTTTACAGTAAAGATTCTTGGATTTTTATTTTTACAAAGAAATATTAATTTCAAAGGTATAACTAAAGCAAATAAACATTTCCCCCCAATACTTTGGAGGGAACAATCTTCTCTATTTCCTTTTAGTCTGTAAGGAGGGAGATTGGGTTCACAGTTTGTTCACTTCTTATAGAGCATAAATTTCATCAAATTCTTAATCCAAAGTCTCCCTGAGCTAGTTTCCTGGACTTTAAACTGGCCACAACATTTGGCCTGGAGTCCTGGGCTCCAAGACCTCCATGGATCAAGCTCTCAGATCTAGATTTCCCCTTCTTGAACATAAGACAAACAAAACCATCCCAAGAACTTAAGTCCATTTTCAGGACAAGAAATCATAAGGAGAAGGAGAAGATAGTTCTTCATTCAGCTTACTGCTTTGGACTAACTGGACTTTGAATACATCATTGGAACGAGGAACAAGAATTCTAAACCTCGTATTTGCAAACTTATATTTTAAAAAATGTTTTGATAACCATATTCCAACATAATTGGTTTCCTTTGTAATCCCAAGTATTTTATTTTGCACAGTAAAAAACAATTTGCAAAAGGACTCCTCAGACTTCCCTGTCCACCAAAAGAGTCCTTGATATATAAAAGGTAAATAACTTCTCTTCTGGGGTCCAGATTTTCATACCTGGCTCTATGTTCTTAGTGTGTGGCACATGACCTACCCAATAAATTTCAGAGATCTCTCAAGATGTAAAGAAAAACTTTTATTTGGTTCTCATAAAAAGCAGGCATCACTCCCACCATACAAGAGATGAAGGTGAGACCCACCTCCCACCTAATTGCAAAGTCAGTTTTAGAAGTTATAAATTGTCCTTAACAGTCTATTCTTGAGATCCTCCACAGCCCTGTAAACCTCATATTCTTCAGCCTCCAGACTGAAGTCTCAGTGATCTGTAACATCTGGTAAAGTTCTTCCCACTCTGCTTCTTCCAGGACTTTGCAAGATCCCACTTTCCTGCAAACTGCAAACTCCTACGGTGTTGTCTAGGTCAACAATCCTTGTTTCCTAAGGGCTAAAAAGGGAGGAGGACACTGCCAATATATAATAATTCTTTAAAGACTTATTCTTTGTTTCAAAAGAGGGCCTTTCCCTTTCTCCTCCCAAATAAAATAAACCAATTTCATATGGGGAAAGTCCCAGGTCACTTCTGGTAACGGTTCTAATTCTTAACAAAGCAATAAGCAAACATTTGGTCCAAGGGAATTTAGTCTCTAATATCAAGTTAGTAACCAGTTTCTTAAGAATCTGATTCCTTCTTTCCACTTTCCCAAATGAGGGCAGATGGAATTGCCACTCAAGTTGCAACCCTTCCCCATTATTTCTTAAAAACTTTAAAAGCAAAATGTTCCTTTATCAGAATCAATAATCTCTACCAATCCATACTAAGGTATATTTTGTTCCGATATTATTCCACTAATCCCTCTTAAAACAGCAGAGCTGAGGGAAAAGCTTCCACCCATCCCCTATATCCCAGTTTCCCTACTGGTATCATTTCGTTAAAACCCTAACCTGGAGTCAAGCAGGAAGGGACACCTCCCCTCTTTATTTATCTTTATACATTTCACACACCTTTCAGATACAATTTGTTCTGTAATTACACACAGCCATACACCAAATTTTCTTGCTTTTACTTCTTTGTTAAAGGAAGAAAGTAAGATAAAACTTTAAGATTAATATTCTAAATAGCTTTGGGCCAAATTTCACAAAATTTATGCCACATATCCAGTTGGGCTGACAAAGTGTTAAAGCATAGCTCATACAATTTTTACAAATTACCCAATACACAATTTAGCAAACAAAATTCATCTAATTAGGAGATGCAAATATGTGACCTCTTTAAGTGAGTTACCAGAGAACCAAAATTTTTAACTTAAAACCAAATCCAATACAGATTTAAATTTCTAGTAACAATACTTCAATATCAATGCTCACATTTCCCAAATCTCATACCAGAATAAACAAGTTCACAATTTTACCACACACTTATTACTACTAATTATCCCATACAATTTCAGAATCAGAATTCCAATTTAAACACAAACAACCCCAAAGCTTAAGGTAGTAAAAAACTGCTCTTTCAAGGCTGACCATAGGGCTTTAAGAAATTGGCAGACTCTAAGACTCTGGGGAAAGAGGGTCAAATAAATTTGGGACCCAGGTGCCTGGCTACAGGTCTGTGGCCCAGTGACTATCTCACCCTTTATTCCAGAAATGCTGGGGAGGAAACCCATGTCAAAGATGTTGGGGCACCAATGCAAACCCCAGAAGAATTCAGGTCAGCCAGGAACACCTCCCTACTCATGATAGGTTCCACAAATCTGAAAAGCTTGGAAAAACCCAGAGAGAGCATTTCCCCCTCTTTGGTAGTTTCCTTCAGAAGGCTTTTATTCATGTAAATTAGGCCTACTTAAAAGCATAATAGACAAACTCAATTTAGCTGATAGTGCCAAGAAACTTAAAACTTATTCTCAAAAACCCAGAATTTGCTAAAAATGTTTTTAAAACAGTTCTGTAACTTTTAACTATTTATGTAGACTCAAATTGACTAGTAATGGGTCTACAGAAACAGCATTTTTTTAAGGTGTGGTAGTTGTACATATCCCTATGTAGTCAAATTTTCTTAAAAGACATCACACATTGCTTGAACACCCCAATAGCTTTCTTAATAGAATACAGTTAAAATCTCCCCAGTTAAGATGTTATTATTCAGCATTCTCCTTCCTTCATGGGATTTTTATTGCTCCAATATCTTCCAACTTTTTCTCTTCCTCTTTAGACCATATTGGGGCTAACTCTACTTTAGACAAAGTGGGGACACTCCTCCCTCTACAAAGCTATTTCCTTTAAACATTTTCCTCTTCAGTCAAACAATTCCCCACTACATCAGGGGTTATTCTCTTCTGATGCTCTCTAACGTGTCACTAAATTGTTTACTCCCCCAAGGAATTGTATTAATACATAAGTCTCATCTGATTTTTTATGGAGCAAAATAGGTATATTGAAAGGGGACATACATAGTTTGAATAGGCCATCTTTTACAAGTCCCTCTATTACTGATTGCAATCTTATTTTTCCCTCCAATGATATAGAATATTGTTTAACCCACATACCACATCCTCTGGACTTTTCAGATTGATTTTAAATGGAGAATTTTTAAATTTCCCCTATCTCTGCCATTCGAATTCTATTAAAAGAGGGCATATTTTAAATACTATCTGATGTTTCAACACCTTTAATTCCAATACCCATTGAATTAGTCTCTGCCTCCAAAATTATTCTCCACCCTTGGGATTTACATCTGTTCTTTAATTGTTCTCATATACAGGAGTGACTTCTATATAGATACACAGAAATCTTTTCTTTACTCCCATCCATTAACAATTCCTTAAATTTTGGACTAATTTACAGATCAAGGATCTCTCCACTCCAGTAACTACTAAATCTTCTCCTTTTTATTCTTGTTCTACTCACATAGGTTTTAATATAATGAACAATCTTAGAATTTTCATAAGTAATAGCCAAATGGTCTTGGTTGTAACTTCCTCTCAATTCACAAGCAAAGGTTGAAATACCCATTCTCTTAAATTACATTTACTAAGTTAGAAAAGCTGATAATAACAAAAGATTTTTAAAACACATTTTCCAGTTCCTGTTAGTTTTTCAGTTTATATTTTAATAACATTCAGGATACTAGATAACAAACCAAATCTGGGTTCTATGATCTCAGAAAAAACCCAGTTCTAATAGAGTATAACCAATCTATCACAACCAATTAAGTTTCCAATTTAACATACTTGATGAGGTTCTAGTGGCAATCCGAGAGTTGTGGAAATCCCCTTTTGATCAGAGGTGCAGGTCCTTCATGAAAGAATTCATGAACCTGAAATATTAAGTGGCAAAAATGGAAGTTTATTGTTGAGTGAAAAATCAGCTTTGTTAGGAGACTTACTTCCTAGTGGCAAAGTCCTATTAGGGAAATGGAGGCTGGCACTGAGAAGAGAATGTCTTCACAGTGGGCAGGGTCCTGGCAGCTATGCCAATGAGGCAAAGCATGCTACTTTGGACATTCTGCAAAGAATGAATTTAAAATTGCCCTTTTTATAAGAGATCAATTGAATGAAATTCCTTCAATGCTGTCACTGCCCCCAGGCCTAGAGACTTCAATATCAGGTCCAACTCTCCCAATTGAAGGAAAGCTTTTTCAGCCTCAATGGGGAATCTGGTTCAATGAGGGTGATTTCCAATTGACTATATACCAGTATCTCTATTTTGTTTTCTAGGAAGAAGGCTTAGACTGAACACTTCTCATTTCAAATATTTGAGAAGACTTTTTGGATCAAGTGTGCTTAGATTCCAGTCTCTTACCCTCAATTTGGCAGTTACTATCTCAGTTACTCAAAAAGTTCTGACCCTCCAGGAATCTGGTATTTTTAAATTCCAAGATCTTGCTTACCTGAGTTCTGAGCACAAAAATTGCCTGACTGCCATCTTCTCATTGACCCATCAGATTTTCAACCATGGATTTACTTTTACTTTACACCAAGTCTCTCTGCTCAATGACAAGGACTCTCAAACTGTGACAGGGTGCCTTTTGCCAAGTTGCAAGAGCCTGGTGACACCCTAATGATCACATGATCCTGGATGAACCCCCCCCCAAACTGGGTGGCATGTAACCCACCCAATAAATTTCAGAGATCTCTCAATGTGTAAAGAAAAAGTTTTATTCATTTCAGGTGAAAGGTAGACCCCAGAACGTAAGCAGTTTGGGCATTGTATATGTTTCTTTACACATTAACCCTGTCTCATACTCATTAGATGAGAATGTAGTCTTACATTCTAAGCATGAAAGCTATTTTAAAATAGGGGAAAGCAAAGGGGGAAACAACATATAAATTCAAATTTAAACAAAAACATGTCTCTCACTGACTCTGAGACATGTGTTCTCAATATATGGGCTGGGTAGATAAGGGTTAGGTCAGTTTGTTCTACAAATTCTGAGAATTATTCTGTCCACCCCACATCCTGGGAATTGTTTGCCAGGGAGGAAAGGGCAGGGGAAAATGGAAGCCCGAACCCTTAGTTTAGTTAATTTATAGTTTCCTTTTGAAGAAATATCAAACTTTTCCTATTCATTAGGAACACCATTTAGAGCTAGGAATGTTTATAATAATGATATAATAATAATAATTTCCATTTACATGACAGCTAGGTAACACAGTGAATAGAGTGGCAGGACATCAGGAAGACTCATCTTCTTGAGTTAAAATTTTACCTCATACATCTACTAGCTATGTGAACTTGGGTAAATCACTTAACCCTATTTGCCTCAGTTTCCTTATCTATAAAATAAGCTGGAGTATAAAATGGCAAACTATTTGAATATCTTTGCCAAGGAAACACCAAATGGGGTCATGAAGATTGATTGATGGTTGAACAATACATCATTTACATAGCACTTTAAGGTTTATGAAGCTTTTTATAAATATTATCTCATTTTTGTTCTCACAATAACCCTGGGAAGTAAGAGATAGGTTCTATTATTAATTCCAATTTACAGATGAGAAACTCAAGTAGAGGCTAGATTCAAATTCAGCTTTTCCTGATTCTAATACTCTATCCACTTTGTTATCTAGCCTGCCACCTATCTTAGAGGTTACATAGGGCAACCCTTTCCTTCTCAAATGAGGAAACTGAGGCACAAAAATTTAAACTTCAAATTTAAATTTAAAAATTTACTCAGAATCACATTACTGGTAAATGCTAAAGGTAGAATTTGAAGCTGAGTCCTGAAACTTCTTTATAAGGTCTTTTTAAATCTCTCTATCCCTACCTATCTCTACCCAATCAATGTTCTTCCTACCAATATTACCAACATTATTTTGAATTTACATTGTATTTTTATGAACTTATCAGTGTACGTGTTGTTTGCCCCTAGTGGAATGGAAGATCTTTAAGATATTTAAGATCTTGTTTTCTGTCTTTGTATCCCTAGGGGGTAGTAAATATAATGCTTGGCATAAAGCAGATATTTAATAAATACTTATTATTTAATGCATTTGTGCATGAATGAATGCCCCATGACAGATGAGGTGTTCTGTAGAATGGGTAAGCCACCAAGTCCTTGAGGATGAGCTAAACTACTGTTCTAGATACAACATGGGGACATTGCTGAAATATTTCACTAGGATTCCTAGGTGACAAATCCTAAAAATGAGGGAAAGAGGGTCCTCATAATAAAGAATGTAAAACATATTTATGATAAAAAAGGAATTGGGGGAGGAGGATAACAGAGAGCCCTCCTAGCTATGACTTTCCTTTCTTCTTTATCCTTGCTATCAAATCAAAATTTGAGGTCACTGAATTTAATTTTAGTTGATTTTCTCATGAAAGCATTTGCCACTAAGGTGCGAATGAAGAATACATTTATCCCAAGAAGCTGCTTGTATGTGTCTCAAAGGAAGATATTATTGACTTAAATATACCTTCAGTTGGTGGAATCTCTAGGCTGGACTTTTTTTTTTTTAACTTTGAGATGCTTCTGGCATTTTGCTGTTTTTAAAGCCACCTGCCTCTTCCCCAGCTATCTATTAAGGAAGTAAATGCATGCATCAGCTCTAGCATCTACCCTCACACTACTGACTCGATGTTCTTCACCTTGGCTCCAAAGACTCAGTAAGCAAAATAATGCCCTCTGTAGGGAGGGAGCATGGATTGCCACAGGTAAATGCTGCGAATGAAGACTATGCAAATACAGAGACATTTAGTATGTTGAGTTATTTCTTATCAGTCCCAACCTTCTTTTGGAAATCTTCACACTAGTCAGATAAATAAAATATCCCAGTGTAGCTTTCAAATAAAAACTGGTCTGGAGTAGTTTCTGTGCAGAGAAAAAAGTATTCTTGGTGCCATCTGTGTACACAATTTCTGGTCTGGGATTGATCCTCATTTGGCAGTAAAAAGCAGGGAGAAATTGGGGCAGATATCTTATGTCTGGGTCACTACAGGTGCTGACTCATTTTAGCCAACAATTTTTGTGTTCTCTGAAAAAATAATTATCCACCTCTACCCTAGAAGAGTTATAGGGAAAGGAATTTAGCCTGCAGTGTTCCTTTTCAAATACAAAACAAGTAGGTGATGGATATGAGTAATCATTCTGAAAACCATCCCTCATGATACACCCACTGACTTCTTTTTCTTCTCAGTTCAGCTCTTCTCTTAGGCAAAAAGAATTCAAGATCATGTATCTTGTAAAAGCTCAGCCAGTATTCCCTTACACAGGAGATGAAAAATATAACTAAAACTGTTAAAAGAGATATTCTTTCTTGGACTATTGTAAAAAGTAAGAATAATATTACATGGTTTTCGGTTTCTAATAGAATATCTATAAATCTTTCATGCTAAGATTTCAGTGGTTTATCAAGCCAAATTAGATATTAAGCTAAGTAGAATGTAATTCCAGGAAGATCTTATTCTCAGAGAAAGAAATGAAAAACAATTTTTGGAGTATTATAGGAATGCTTCCTACCCAAGTAGAGAAATATGAATTCATTAGAACACAGTGAAAGCATTGATGTAATGTTACCTCCCCATAAAATTTCCCTGACAGATTACTTACGTGTAGCTTCAGACTATTCTTTTGGAAAGACTTTTCCATTAAAGTGGAATTTAAGAGTTAGAGATATAGAATAGAGGGGATGATTCCTGGTGAATTATTGGACAGTAAAGGATAAATGAGGTGAGTTCCCTAGGCAACCATAAGTAGAATGCTATATCTCAAACCCCTAACAGGAAGTTCAAAGCCTCTGCTAGTTTGGATTTCATCAGCTTGTGAAAATGATTTTATTCCATGAAATTATTCTATTGTAAAATGACATTTGGCTCCTTTTGATCTGTCCCCTGGTAGCACCAAGAGTAGACATTAAAATTCTTAGTAGCTTTTGATCTCAGTCTATTCGATATTTAAATTCAATTCAACAAACATTTATTTAGGACATGCTGTATAGAGTTTAGTGATAGGTTCTGTGAGAGAGAGCTTAAGTAAGCCAAATATTGTACCTTCATAGAGCTTATAGTTTATTAGGAGAATTAGACATACACATAAATACTGCAAATTCAGCAATGCTAAGTGCATAAGAGGTACAAAATGTTATTTCCATGAAAACCATCCTAAGTCCACTTTTGATCTTACTGCTACATTCAGTAGTCTTTTTTCCGCTTATGATCCTCATCTTCCTTTTTTTCCCTCTGAAATTTTATATTATTGAACACCTCTCTTTAGATCTGAGATTTAGAGCTGACAGAAACTAGAGAGGTCAATCTTGCCCAAATAATTATTCTAATGTACCTAATAGCATCCTCATGCTGTTACCATATCCAAGAACCATCAATACTTCCTCAACATATGACGTATAAAATTTTCTAATCTTTATGTTTAAAATCTCTACAATCTGGCTCTAACTTACCTATCCAATCTTATTTCTTACTTCTCTTTATATAGTCTTCACACCAGCTAAGCCAAATGACTGCCTCCCATTTGCATCCTACCATTTCCTTTCTGTGTGCTGGAATGGCATTCCTCCACCTTCATCTACATCTGTGGTTGTCTTTACCACCCCCAAATTCACCTGGAACCTTCTCTGACCATATAAAATCCCTCAAGCCCTCCCTTCTTTCTTAACCAACAGAAGTGAACTCTCTCATCTCAAGTAAAATCCTCTCATCTATTTTTCCTATATATGAAGTAGCATGGTATAGTGCCTAACTTCTTAAACTGTGGTTGACAGCCCCATATCGGGACTCATAACTGAGTTGTGAGTCATGAAATTAAGATTTATTATCAGTAAATGTTTGATTTGTATACCTATATGCCTAAGATTATATAAAAACATTTCTTGGATGAAAAGGAGTCATGAATGGAAAAAGTTTAAGAAGGTTTGGATAGTGCATAGAAAGCTAGACAGAAGATTTGAAATAAAGTTCTCTCTGCTACTTTTTGGTTAATGCTTTCCTTCTGTTCAATTGATCTTATAAATAATGTCTCGCTTGTAGGATTTTGTTTGATAAACAACATTTTGTTTATCCATGACTGTTTTCACTTAGTTTTCCCCACTAAGAGTATACAATTCTTATGTTGTGTCTCCAGTGCTTAGCACAGAGTTTAGCACATCATTATTGCTGCTGTTGTTGAGTTGTTCAGCAGCATTTGACTGTTCATGATGCAGTGAACCAAATTGACACACAGAAGTCTTGGACCAAGCATCCAACTATGATTCTTCTAGTTGTGTAGGGAGAATGTTCAATGGCCAGGATGAGGCAAAAGCAAAGAAGTTCCTCCTTCCACTTCAGATGAAAAAAAAAATACTCTCTCCTTCACCTTATAACAAATATTCATTAATATGCTACTAACAAGTTTCTCTTTAAAAAATGTATAATATCTCCTGGCTGTTTTAAAACTATTGGGCATCAAAGAGATTTTAAAGAATGGAAAGGGACCCATATGTGCAAGAATGTTTGTGGCAGCCCTCTTTGTAGTGGCCAGAAACTGGAAACTGAGTGGATGCCCATCAATTGGAGAATGGCTGAATAAATTGTGGTATATGAATGTTATGGAATATTATTGTTCTGTAAGAAATGACCAACGGGATGATTTCAGAAAGGCCTGGAGAGACTTACATGAACTGATGCTGAATGAAATGAGCAGAACCAGGAAATCATTGTATATTTCAACAACAATACTGTATGAGGATTAATTCTGATGGATGTGGCCATTTTCAACAATGAGATGAACCAAATCAGCTCCATTTGTTCAATAATAAATAGAACCAGCTACACCCAGCAAAAGAATTCTGGGAAATGAGTGTGAACCACTACATAGCATTCCCAATCCTTCTATTTTTGTCTGCTTGCATTTTTGATTTCCTTCACAGGTTAATTGTACATTATATCAAAGTCCAATTCTTCTTGCGCAGCAAAATAACTGTTTGGACATGTATACATATATTGCATTTAACATGTACTTTAATATATTTAACATGTATTGGTCTACCTGGCATCTGGGGGAGCACGTGGGGGGAAGGAGGGGAAAAATTGGAACAGAAGGTTTTGCAAGGGTCAGTGCTGAAAAATTACCCATGTATATGTCTTGTAAATAAAAAGCTATAATTAAAAATGACCAAAAAACTATTGGGCATTTACTTGATATCAGTTATATTGATGAAGCAATCATAATCAATTCATGATTGATTATGGGGACCCATAGGAGAGAAAACTGACTTTGGAATCAGGAAGTCTTGGATTCAAATTTTGCCTTTAACAACTTTAACAACTTCTCAGTAGCCCCTGGTACTTTTCTAAGTCAGGAATTAGTAACCTGGAGCCTATGAACCTGGATTTATTGAGTTTTAAATAAGATAGATATATAGATATATATGTAGATATAGATAACTACAGTTCAATATAATTGGTTTCCTTTATGTATTTTATTTTATGCATTTAAAAACTTTTTTCTTCCTGAAAGGCTTCATCAGATTGCCAAACGAGTCCAATTTATTTCAGACATCTAAAAAACATTCATCGAGCCACTTAAATAGCATTAAATTATGTCATTGGGGATAATGAAGATAATAATAATAGCAAAAATTATAAATAATGTTTTTAGGTTTCAAAGCACTTTATTATTTATATATCATATATTTGTCTATATATCTCTCTATAAATATATAATCTCATTTGATCCTCTTAATAATCCTGTGAGGTAGGTACTATGATTATTACTTTTTTTTTGATAAAAGAAATTGATAGGCTAGGTGATTTGCCTAGGAAAGTATAACTAATATTATAAACAACCATACTCAAAACATTTGTACTCAGTCTCTGCTCCTTTGCTTTATAAGAAAGAAGCCCTTTTCCTTGCTAAGACTAACCTTTCCTGTGATGTGGATCTAATCATATTACTCCTCTGGTTCAAAAATTTTCAGTGGCTTCCTATTGCCTTTAAAAATTCAGACTTCTCAGTCTGGCATTTAACCTGGCACCAACCTACTTCATTATTCTTATTCCCCATTTCTCCCTTTCACATACTACACTGCAGCCAAATTAAACTATTATCTGCTTCCTTAACATTGCAAGTCATTCCCTTACTTTTTATATTCTTCTGCCAATCAATAGGTATTTATTAAGCAGCTGTTACATACTAAGCATTGAAGCCACAAAAACAGTAAATAAAACAATCTCTAAGGAGTTGGGTATTTTAAGGCAAGGGAACTGGGGATTTCAGAAGATGGAGCATAGCTGGGAAGGGCAGAATTGAGTAAGTGCTGTATTGAAAAATTTTATATTGTTAGAGAGCACAGGTCATAAGGGAGAGAGAGAAAATATAGAAAGATAGGTGGGAGGAATATAAAATAAGAGAAACTTTACCTCCTCTGCTCTTTTATTTGACATCATGGGGGTGGAAGCATGGCATTGAAAGTCAGGATTTATTCCTACTATTCATTTCTTGTTTGATAATGGAGCGAGGGACAATTACAGAGAGACAGAGGAGAGAGGAAGGGGGGAGAAGATGGAGAAAGAAGGGAAATGGAGAGAGAGAGAGAGAGAGAGAGAGAGAGAGAGAGAGAGAGAGAGAGAGAGAGAGAGAGAGAGAGAGAGAGAGAGAGAGAGAGAGAGAGAGAGAATATGTGATTTATTGTAAACCATCACCACTAAACAGTAATTCAAGAACAAGGGCTCTTGAAATTTTGGATCATATCCCATTGCAACAAAATAAATGTACAAAAAGTTAAAATTTCCAAGTCTCCATCAATAGAATTTTTTTAAATCAATAAACATAGCAAAGTTGGGATGATAAATACCTAGAAGCTTGTTGCATGTAATGGGGTTTGAATTTACCTCAATTCAGTTTAACAAGTATTTATTAAATGTTTATTGACTAGGATGCATGATGTCATCTCTAAGGTCTTTTTTCAGTCCTAAGTTTTAAGACATTTGCTGGGCCCCAGGGGATCTGTGCTCAAGAAGATTTTAGTGTAATAGGGGAAGGAAAGTACACAGATAGCTAGGATAGAACTATTTGGTAAGTGAAGAGGAGATGTCTGGGCAAAACATTATGAGTATTGGAAAAGAGCAAGATTTCTTTTTTTATATTTTATTTTGTTTTTTATTAATTTTTATAATTATAACATTTTCTTTGACAGTACATATGCATAGGTAATTTTTTTTTACAACATTATCCCTTGTATTCCCTTCTGTTCCGAGTTTTTCCCCTCCTTCCCTCCACCCCCTCCCCTAGATGGCAGGCATTCCCATACATACTAAATATCTTATGGTATATCCTAGGTACAATATATATGTGCAGAACCGAATTTTGTTGTTGTTGTTGCAAAGGAAGGATTGTATTCGAAAGGTAAAAATAATCTGGGAAGAGAAACAAAACAAAACAAACAAACAAAAAAAAAAAACAATGCTCACAGTTTACACTCATTTCCCAGTGTTCCTTTTCTGGATGTAGCTGATTCTGTCCGTCATTGATCAATTGGAATTGGATTAGCTCTTCTCTATGTTGAAGACATCCACTTCCATCAGAATACATCCTCATACAGTATCATTGTTGAAGTGTATAATTATCTCCTAGTTCTGCTCCTTTCACTCAGCATCAGTTGATGTAAGTCTCTCCAAGCCTCTCTGTATTTCTCCTTCTGGTCATTTCTTACAGAACAGTAATATTCCATAACATTCATATACCATAATTTACCCAACCATTCTCCAGTTGATGGACATCCATTCATTTTCCAATTTCTAGCTACTATGAAAAGAGCTGCCACAAATATTTGGCACATACAGGTCCCTTTCCCTTCTTTAGTATTTCCTTGGGATATAAGCCCAGTAGTAGTATGGCTGGGTCAAAAGGTATGCACATTTTGATAACTTTTTGGGCATAATCCCATACTGCGCTCCAGAATGGCCGGATTCTTTCACAACTCCACCAACAATGCATCAGTGTCCCAGTTTTCCCACAGCCCCTCCAACATTCATTATTATTTGTTCCTGTCATCTTAGCCAATCTGACAGGTGTGTAGTGGTATCTCAGAGTTGTCTTAATTTGCATTTCTCTGATCAATAGTGATTTGGAACACTCTTTCATATGAGTGGAAATAGTTTTAATTTCATTATCTGAAAATTGTCTGTTCATATCCTTTGACCATTTATCAATTGGAGAATGGCTTGATTTCTTATAAATTAAAGTCAATTCTCTGTACATTTTGGAGATGAGGCCTTTATTAGAACCTTTAACTGTAAAAATGTTTTCCCAATTTGTTACTTCCCTTCTAATCCTGTTTGCATTAGTTTTGTTTGTGCAGAAACTTTTTAATTTGGTGTAATCAAAATGTTCTATTTTGTGATCAATAATGGTCTCTAGTTCTCCCTTGGACACAAACTCCTTCCTCCTCCACAAGTCTGAGAGGTAAACCATCCCATGTTCCTCCAATTTATTTATGATTTCGTTCTTTATACCTAAATCTTGGACCCATTTTGATCTTATCATAGTATGTGGTGTTAAATGTGGGTCCATGCCTGGTTTCTGCTATACTAATTTCCAGTTTTCCCAGCAGTTTTTTTCAAATAATGAATTCTTATCCCAAAATTTGGGATCTTTGGGTTTGTCAAACACTAGATTGCTATTTTTATTCACTGTTTTGCCCTGTGAACCTAACCTATGCCACTGATCACCTAGTCTATTTCTTAGCCAATACCAAATGGTTTTGGTGACTGTTGCTTTATAATATAGTTCTAGATCAGGTACAAAGTGCAAGATTTCTAAAAGAAACAAGAAATCAGAAGGCTTCATTAGAGGAGTTAGCATCTGAGCTTCAAGAGATGGAGATGATGGGGAGAGAGAAATCCATTCAGCTATGTGAGATAATATGAACAAAGACAAAAATGGGAGAGAATATGAGCAAAGATAGTGAATGGCAAAACAGAAAGGGAAGCTGAAAGACTTGTTCAGGTTAGCTGGAATTTAGACTAGATAAAGGGGGAAAATATGAGAAAAGGTTAGATAAGTAGGTTGGAGCTGTACTGTGTGGAAGATCTTGACTGCCGAGTTAAAAGTTTTTCTTTTATATCTGTAAACAGTGGTAAGCCAGTAGAGAAGTAACATGATTATAGTAGTACATTGAGAAAATTATGTGGGCAATGATGTTGGATCTAAGTAGGAAGTAAAGTTTGCTGAAGGTAAGGACAATTGGGAGGCTATAAACTAATTTAGGTAAGGAGGAATGAGAGCTTGAACAACAGGTGAACAACTAGCTGGTACAGCGAATAGAGTGCTAACCCTTTGAGTCAGGAGGACCTGCAGACCTGCATTCACACTCAGCCTCTGATACTTATTGAATTAACTTAGGCAAGTCACTTAATTTGCCTTAATTTCCTCACCTGTAAACTGAGCTCAAGAAGGAAATGGTGAATCATTCCAGTATCTTTGCCAAGAAAACTCCAAATACAGTCATAAAGAATCAGACATGACTAAATCAGTACAAGAAAAATGCAAATTGTAAGGACCAGTTGCAAGCTAGAGATGCTGATTATGAATATGAAAAAAAACCTAAATGTTCCATAGTCAAAGAAAAAAAGGCAGCTCAGCACTACAAGTTTTTGTTTATTCTCCTTATTTATAAAAAAGCAGTGCTAAAGATGATCCAAAATTTATTTGAAACTGATTGGGAAACAAAGTATCTTGGTTCTTGTATTGGAATGTGGACGTGGACAGCCAGCCAGAGAATGATTAAGAATTGTTCATTTTTACCAACAAAGCCAATGGAGGTATTTGTTACATCGAATCCTTTCCTTTCTTTGGTTGCTCCTTCATTATGAGCTATTTTCCCAAATTTGAATGTGTGTCCAGATGGAAAGTCAAGCCTGTACGATAGACCAAGAAACCAAAAGTTCTTTTGTGTTAGAACAGTCTAATTTATTTCATTTGTACTGTAGAAACAAGTTGCAAATGTGTCCTCTTAATTGAAAATACCAAGAAGCAGCATTCAGCATGAATTCATTAGTTAAAGCATCCACTTACTAAGGAGCCCAGCAGCATTTGGCAGCTAGCTCAGAAGAACTGACAGAATGGTGGGGTTTTTCTTTTTTCCTTTTATAGGAGACAGAACAATTAGAGCATTGTCTTCCCCTAAAAAAATTAATTACCAGCATTGGCTTCAGGAGAGCTTTTCTTGTAAGAGAACTGTCCTTCTGAAGTTTAAATGATGATTCCATTCGCCAGCCAAGCTTCCATAAAAGTGGAGGAGTGATGGTAATGGGGAACTTGCTGTTTCACATGATTCAGAGCCAGGCTTTAGGAGCTGCATAGTGTCTGGCTAATCCCTTACCCCGTGGAAACCACACCATCCTTTTGAACACAGGTGGTCATCATGACAGGTTAATGAAAGCCCGCTGCCGAGCTAAATGAACTATTTACTAAATCCTAGAAAAAAGAGTTTGCTAGAAGGATCCAAGCTCTTCAATATTCCTCTGCTGCAGAAATGCTATATCAATGAAAAGGTGTTTTCTTTTAGTTGGGCACTGTCAATAAGGTAGCTGAAATTTTGAAAATTTGAAATTCAGTTCTTTCCCCACAATGCCACAAGGTCTCAGTAGCAAAAACCCCTGGGTGATAAGTAATGACCAAATAGGGAGAAGAATAGTAATAGATATATTCAGAAATTCACAAGACACAGTAATCAAGAAAGGAGTAAACATTAAAATCAGTGGCTTAAATGTGGGTAACAAGAAGGTAAACTTGAGATTTCTATTCAAGGAAGCAAATTTGACCTTATCAGTATCATTGAGACTTTGCTAGAAAGGAATCATGACTAGAATATGACTGTGGAACATTCTATGCTTTATTCATATAAAATAGAATAAATAAAAGGCAGAGGGAGATTAGCATCCCAAGAAAAATAATTATTAACAACCAGTTATGGGAGAGATCTAACCTTTTCTTTGTCCTATTTTCTTGTTTGAAACCCAGTTTTTGAAGGAAGGACACTATTGGTCTCTGCCAGAAATTTACTCCACTTAGACCATATTACCTAGGTGAATTCCTGCACACTAAGTTCTGCTTAGGTTTGGCTGTGAATAATTTTTTTGTTTAAATTGCCCAAAGCTGGTGGTGATTTGGAGGCAAATCTTATTAGAATAGATCCATCTTTCATTATAATATTCACTCATTTTCCTCATTTCTAAACTAATCAGAGTCAATTGCTATCCTTAGGAACACTTACACTTCAAAGGACATATACACATTGAATGGGTTGTGTTAAAAGCCGTTTAGGGGTCTCCTAAACTTGTCTTCTTGAGTTGCCATATTTTGCAGAAACAACTGGATCCAGAACATGTAGGAGGCCTTGAATGTGTCAAGGACAAAGTCCCCCTAAGCTGACATAATTTGAATCCCTCTGTGTCCTTGAGAGACAAGGCAAGTGCCAGCCACTCTGTGCCAGTCTGGGATAATGCTTGTGCAACTGGGGTCCTTTATAGCTAAGCTAAGCCTCCTGTTGCCATAGTTTAGCAGTTTCCAAGAGAAAAGAATGAGACTTTTGCCATCACTTTGCTCCTCCCCATGAGGAGTGATCTTGTCTTTTCCCCACCTTTGCTGTACCTCCCCTTCCCATGTCATATATCTTGGTATCTCCTCCACCCTTTGTCCTGCTGTTAGAAAAATGCAACCTTCCCTAAAGGCTGTGAACCCTTTGGGTTCCACATGCAATTTATTTCTCTTAAATTAAACTTGGTTTTCATGTAAATCTAGTGATGATGTAATTATAGTTCCATGGCTTTTGAGAGTATCATTGACCCCTTTTATTAATGATATGCTAAAATTATTAATAAAATGGTTAATTACCCAGAAATCACCTTTCAAACTTTTAAAATGCCACAATCCTAAATTAAGAGCAAATATAGGAATTTGAATGGGAAAGCACAATTGAGGAAAACATTGCAGCAAAATTGCTGAAAGACACAAAAAAGAGACACCCTGGATGTTCCTTAAGGCTTTATCCTGATCCCTTTCTCTCTAAATATCATTTCATCTTGTGATTTTTATTAGTCTCTGTGGATTTAATTATTAAATCTCTGCATGTGATTTTCTCATCTTTATGTTCAACCCTAAAATCTCACATCTCCAACAGATTTTAGGACATGTAGAAGTAGCATCTCATAAACATTTATATGATATCTCATAAACATCATTAAATTCAATATGTTCAAAAACTAACTCATTAGCTTTCTTCCAACCCTTCCTTCTTCCCAACTTCCCTATGATTTAATAAGTACTTGTTGACTTGAATTGACAAGAATGACATATCTAGATGAGTTCAGGTTATTAGACTAGATGAAATACATTAAGTAATGAAAGAGCTGGTGAATGTAATCACAGAGCAAACAGTTCTCACTAAAAACCTAGCATGGCTTCATGAAGAACATGTTTTGTTAAACTAATCAAATTTCCCTTTTTGGCAGTGTTATTAAATTTATAGTTCTTGAGAATATTATAGCTATAATTTACTAAGATTCCAACAAAATACTTGACAAAGTCTCTTGTAACATCCTTGTAGACAAAATGAGATGTTGGTTAGAAATTAGCTGTTTGAGGATTGGTTGAATATTTGAGTTCAAAGATCAACTTGTGGGAAGTTCAAGAATGAAGTGATCTGGCATCTGATCATGATCTGGTTAGATACCTTGGATAAAGGCATATATAGAATATTTTATCAGATTTGCTGATGATACATAGCTGGATAGCAAGTAGCACAGTGGATACAGTACTTGGCCTAGAATTAGGAAGATTCATCTTTGAGTTCAAATATGTGTAATCCTGGGCAAATCACTTAACCTTGTTTGCCTCAGTTTTTGCATCTGTAAAATGAGCTGGAGAAGAAAATGGCAAACAATTCCATTATCTTTACCAAGAAAGCCCGAAAATTGGATCACAAAGAGGTGGACACAACTGAAATGACTGGACAACAATATAGCCTGAGAGGGATATCAAACACAATGTATGAAGAAATGGGAATTCAATCAGGCTAGGGTGATGGAGCATATCTATTAAGATGAAATTGAGAAGGATAACTATAAAATTTTACATTAGGGTCCAAAAACTCAACATTATATTTTCAAAATGGGTGTATGTGTGTGTGTGTGGTGTGTGTGTGTGTGTGACTAAACAACTCTTCTGGAAACAAACAAAAAAAAACAACTCAAGATTTTAATTTGGACTGAAAGTATCATACAAGGGAACCATGTGATATAGCAGCCAAAGAAGCTAAAGATATCCTAAGTGACATTTAAAGAATATTATGTAGAGCACAAAATTGTCATTCCATTGTACTTTGCCCTGGTCATTCTGCCTCTGGAGTATTGTGCTTAGCACTGGGCACCATATTTTAGAAAGAATATTTACAAGCTACACAACATCCAGAGGAGGGATGGTGACCTAGCTGAAGACCATATTATAGGAAGATCAGTTGAAGGAGATGAGAATTTAACTTGGTAAAGAGAAGACTTAGATAGCAACGATGGTTCTCTTCAAATAGTTGAATAATTGTCTTGTAGAAAAGGGATTGGATTTATTCTGTTTCAAATCAGAGAGCAGAACAAAGAAATTACAGAGATATAGATTTCATCTCTTTGTAAAGATGAACTTCCTGCCAATTCGATTTATGCAGAAGTAGAAAAGTCTGTGTTGGGAAGTAGTAGATTCCCTCTCACTAGAGATCTTCAGTTCAAAACATGACAATTACTTTTTATGGGGATGCCTACTCACAACTCTCCCCATCCCTTCCTCCTATCAACTAATTTTTCCTTGAAGAAACTCTCTAAGCTTCCACTCTCCCGATTAATGACTCTTTTTCCTGGACTATTACTTTAGGATAAGCCATGGCCATATTTCATTATATTCCCTAGGAATCTTATCCATTTTGATCCCTCATAGGTATAATGATTATTTTCCTTCCTTTGCTCTCTATTTCAGTTCTATTCAAATAAGCTATGATCAAATCAATTTTACCATTGTTCCTGGATAGTTGGTGCCTTTTTTTGTGTTGAATCTCCCAATAGAATGTAAGTTTTTAGAGGGCTTTTTGTATTTGTATCCCAGCCCTAGCATAATACTTGACACTTAGTGAGACTTCAATACATGCTTTTTTTTTGTTTATTTTTTCCATTATTAAGGAAATTTCTATACAGGCACAGATTCTATTGCCCTCTGAGTTATTTTACACTATAGAATTATATATACACTATAGAATTATGTATACACTATAGAAATTATATATATCCATACAACTTTATAAAGAATAAAATAAAACGTCCCAATCCCAATTGCTAAGGATTAGAATCTTAAATTGACACTTTAATGGACAAGAAGAAAATGAATAAAACAAACAAATAAATCATTAGAAAAGAATAAGTAAATAAAGATGGTATACTTTCAGAAGAGTTGAAAGATGAGAAATATGTAAAAGGAGGAGAGGAATAATAACTATTATTTATATATTACATCAAGATTTATGAAGCATTTTATAAATGGTAACTCAAACTGGGAAGAAGGTGCTATTATTATCTCCATTTTTACAGATGAGAAAATTGAGCCAGATAGAAATTAAGTGACTTCCTCAGAGTCACATAGTAGTAAATGTCTAAGTCTGTATTTGAAGTTGTCTTTCTGACTCTAGGTCAAGAATTCTATTCACTGTGCCAGTTGTAGGACTTAATATTTTTGTAGAAGAAATAATCACCTCCTTTTGTTTTCAGGACTGACCTAAAGTTAATGTTGCAAGGTGAATAGTAGTGCTTATTTATGTATCTTGAAGCCATACTTACATCCAAGTATGATGTGTCCTCACTAGATAGTTAAATGCTTGTATAAATGAGTGATTATCATTTGCTTTTCTCCCAAGGTATTGGTTCTGAGTGAGAGTACACAATATACCTAATATGCAGAGTTAATAACCTAAATGCAGAGTTGTATCTATGTGTAGTGTTTGGGCCTTTTTCTTTTTCAATCTATTTATGGTATAAAGTGATCTTGCTTTTTAAGAGTATATGTGTCTCAAGTGGACTTTAGTTTATCTTGAATAAGTTCTCATAAGGGTCAGAGAAAAATTATCTTAGGTTTTTAACTTTAAAGTTTTCCTACTAAGTGAAAATATTCAGAAACAATCCTGTGCTTTACATGTGCATATTTTTTCTTACACATTTGTAAGGATTTATTGCAATGTTTTGTATCTCTGGTAAACAGTCAAAGATCTGTTTCTTCTAAGTTTCCCCCCATTAATTCTAATTACTACATAAATTCAGTAGAAAATATTGCAAATGTGGTACTGGTTATTTTTTTCTTTGCACTTAATTCTTCACTTTTTCCATTAAAGGATTCCTGGCTTTTGATAATGCAACTGTTTATGGTTTGCTTTAATTTAATTATCTTTTATTTTTAGGTTTTTCATTATGTATACTTTTTTAGATGTGTTTAAGGGTAAAAGACTTGGCTAATTTAACTTAAAATGTTTGAAAATAAATATTAAACCATGATGAAACCTTACAGGGCTACTTATTTCTTTTTTTTCCTTTTCTTTTTTGTGTTTCTTTTTGTGTTTTGTGTTTTGTGAATATCTACCACTGTCTTTATCATGAATAACTACAAATTTAGTTGTACATCTATATATGCCTAATAACATACATATGTGTATGTGTATGTGATACATATGTATCCAAATATGGAATTGCTTATCTAGTTTATTTTTTCTATCTCAATAGTGCCAAACATCCAGCAAATCTTTATTAAACTTATACTGTATGTAGAGCACTTTGCTTGGCACTGGGGGAGATATAAAGTTTAAGAAAAATGAAGTCCCTTCCTTCATGTTGAACATAGACTGTGATAGAAATAAATTGTAAATACAAAATAGTATAATATACAACATTTTTTATTAAAGCTTTTGATTTTCAAAACATAAGTATGGATAATTTTCAACATTCACCCTTGCAAAACCTTATGTCTCAACTTTTTCCCCTTCTCTCTCCCCCACCCTCTCTCCTAGATGGCAAGTAATCTAATTTATGGTAAACATGTGCAATTCTTCTATACACATTTCCACAATATAATAAACAATATTATATAATAAGTACATCATAGAGTTGTAAAATGAAGTATTTTCAAGATGTGAGGGGTCTGGTTATTGATGACCTGCTGGAAAAGAGGGAATTGGGGAAGACTTCATGGAAGAGATGACATTTGAATTGAGTTTTATTGAATAGTTAGAAATTCAGCTTGCAGAGAAGGATAGATATCCCAAACAGACAAAGTATAGAAATAATTATTACTGTAGTAATTATAATAATAATTATTATTGTTAACATTTGTATAATACAAAAATGTGCCAGACACTTTGCTAAGCATTTTACAATTCCTTCATTTTATTCTTATCATAACCCTGGAAGGTATGTGCTGTTATTATCTCTATTTTGTAGTGAAGGTAACTGAGGAATACAGATATTAGTTGACTTGCCCAGGGTCGCATGACTAGTAAGTATCTGAAGCTAGATTTGAACTTGAGTCTTCCTGACTCCAGGTTTGTGCCACCTAATAAAGCACTGTACATGTCCAAAGAACAGTAAGTAATCAGTATAGCTTGGCTATATCATGGAGTATATGAAATTGAGTAAAATGATATAAAATATAGTGGTTCTTTAATACATGGGGATTGCCTGTTAGGCAAGGAATTTGAATTTGAATTAGTAGGCAATGGGTAGCCAAAATGGAAGGTTTTATTTAAAGGAGCAATGTAACCAAATTTATACATAAGAAGGACAATTCTGGATGTTATTGAAGGGATGGAGTTGAGAAAGGAGAGGCAAGAAGATGTAAGAGGAAGCTATTTTATTCTTTTAAATAAAAATGTCCAAAACCATAAGTTTTATCTTAATAAATGCACAAGAAAAAAATGACCAAATACAACATTTATTTATGCTAAAAAATCTTTACAAGCAACCGAGGGACTTTTTAAAATATCATAAAATAATAAAATATTACTAAAAGTAAATATTCCATGAAAGGGGGATGTAATAGTAACTTTCTTAATAAATAGAGTAGTAATAACAATAACAATAGCAAATAGCATTCATATAAGATCCACTATGGGTCTAGGCATCATGTCAAATATTCTACAAACATCACTTCATCTCTACAACAATCCTGGGAGGCAGGTGCCTCTCCTATACCCATTTTATAGCTGAGTAAATTGAGGCACAGAGAAATCAAGTGATTTGCCCGAGATCAGATTGCTAGCAAGTGTCTGAAAAAGGATTTGAACTCAAGTCCCTTCAGAGGTTAGTATTCTTATCTACTATACTTCCTAGTTGGAGGAAGGTATTTTAAAAGACTTGGAGAATCATTGGATACAAAAACTAGAAGAGAACTTTAAGGTTACAAAGGTGTCACTCTGTGAAGCTAATAAGTGTCTACTTTTCTAAGTAAGTTCTAAAATTAAAATTCTAAACTTAATTCATTTTCTCTAATGCAATGCCCAAGGTTGATGGATTTTTAGGCTAATGCATATATATAATAGATGGTACCACCAACTGGCAATGTTGGTGTTGAAACCTAGCTCTATTTTTACATTGAGAGAACTCTAGCTAAAAGCAAGAGAGCAAGGTTTTAGAAACTGAGATCACCAAATTCCTCTTGTTTTTAGAACAAGGAGTAAGAAGTAGCAATAGACAATTAAAATTGGTGGAATAGAGAAACTGCCCCAGAATATTGACAATGAGGTAAAAGGGTAGTGAACTATCAGCTGAGGGTAACAACCCCCAAGTTCCTGCTCTGCCATTATATTCAGCATCATTCTATAAGACAGCTTATCATTTTCTTGCTAATAATTTTTAACTTAGTGTTTAGTTTTGTTTTGTTTTCCCCCAGAGAAAATGCCATAGCATGAACATAAAATAGATTTTATTTATAACTAATGTTTTGGAATTGCATGTGAAAGTAGGATCAACCATCCAGAGCTAGAAAG
>NC_133620.1:194315767-194338267 GCF_048593235.1 Sminthopsis crassicaudata
TAGTTCAGAGAGACAGAGACACAGAGCACCTTTGTGAAATAACCATGTCTCTTTTTAAGGATATGTGGGAATCATGTGTGCCCTTGATTGAGTGGGATCCCTCAGTAGGCACTACCATTATTAGAAGAATGTATTTCAACCATTATCTGAGGATGCCCAGATCATTGAAGAAACAGGGGATAGTCACAACTTAACAGAAAACAAATAAAAAACTTTATGAAAACGGAAATCTCAATGCTATTTAAAGAATGATTAAATGATGATAATTTTGGTCTTTGAATGCATAGTTGAAAATATTTTGGGAAATAGAATTGTTTGTCCTTTAAATAATATTGTAAGAGGCAGTGTAGGGCACTGAAAAGCGCACACACTCTGAAATTGGAAAACCTGGGTTTGAATACTGCCTATTATGTGACTTGAGATAATCTTCTTGAATCTCCACTTCTTCACTTCTGAAATGAAGAACATGACCTTTTATGTCCTTTACAATTCTACATCTAAGATCTTATAATCTTAAAAGATGAAAATAATTTGTGAATGTTCCAACATTCATTCCTATAACAGTAATGCATTTCTTAGATAATAGACATTGTATTAGATCATTAGATTGTAAGACATAACTGAAGAATGACTGAGCAATAATAGCAACAAAGGTAATGTTATCATTCAGTAGTGTCCAACTCTTTGTAACTCTATTTGAGGTTTGCTTAGCAAGAATACTAGAGTACTATGCCATTTCCTTCTCCAACTCATTTTATAGATGAGGAAACTGAGGCAAACAGAATGAAATGACTTCCCATGGTGACATAACTAGCAATTGTCAGAGGCTGGCTTGGAATTCAGATCTTCCTGAATCCAGGCTGGCATTTTATTCACTACATTACCTAATTGCCCTGCATTAAAATATAGGATATCGATCCTTTGAAGAATTAATCTAGAAAGAGAAAATATGTCATAGAAGATAGAGAATTGACTTCAGAGTCACAAAAACCCAGATTCATAAAGATTGGCTATAAAACCCTGAATAAGTCCCTTAACCTCAAAGTGCATCAGACAATTCTATTAAGAATATAAATTGCAGAAAAAAGCCCATCTACATTGATAGAGGAAAAAACTCCTTAAAGGAACACCCTCCTGGTAAAATCACAGGTATGGGGAAAAGAAAAGGAGAGAATAAATCTAGTTGTCAAATTTCTCTCAGTAAAAAGGAACTCAACTTATATTTAAAGCTGGCAAGCCTTTTAAGTTTTTAGTTTCCTGCACTAAATCATGATGATGATGTGTGTAGAGGCAGGAAGATACAGATTATATATGTGTGTGTGGCCTTGAAATTGTTTTAAATTAATCCTGACTTGTCCTTATACATTGTTCTTATTGAATAATTACATAATTATGTAACGGATGAAGGAGGCCATCAACCACGTTACCAGTGCTATTACTGTTCTATAAATTATGATTCCTTTCATTTTATTTTTTTTCAGCCTGGCTCTATGAAAAAAACTAGGCAGAAAATCAAATATTGGGGAAGGCTGAAGATCAGCAATTTAATACTTTGTTTAACTACATCTGTTCTTTGGTTTGAATTCCCTCTTTGAAATGACCAATCATGACCATTTTCAACTTTCAGTGAATGGAATGAATTATTAAATGACTACCACATGCCAGGTGCTTTGGTGTCTATAAAGAAAGGGACGCAGTCTTTGTTCTCAAAAACTTTATATTCTGGAGAGGAGGATAAAACAATCAAATAAATAGCAGTGATACAATAAGATGATAATTACATGAGAGCTAGAAAGTGTGTTCCAAGATCTAGAGGAGGGAATGAATGGTAGGATACCAGTATCTAGGAATGTATAAAGCTCTTTTAGAAAGTATGCTCTTTAAGGACAGGTATTATTTTTACTTTTTTTTTTTTGTATCCTTGGCGCTTAGCACAACATTTTGAACATAATAATAATAGCAAGAATTTCTATAACATCTTCTATAACACCTCTTTACAAATATTTTATTCAAGATATAAACAGCTCATAGTAAAGACTTAAATGTTTTTTGATTGGGAGAAACAGAGTGGGAAAGAGGGTTGATATGAACAGTTGGCAGTGTTTCAGTGAATAGTCAATAGTGTAATTTGGCTAACTACAGAATAAAGTATTTATGTAGGAAAGTAGCGGGAGATAAGGCTGAAAAAATTGGGTAGGGAATGAAGGATAATGAATGCTAAACTAAGGAATTAGACAATTTGTTAGGTAAATAATAGGGAGCCATTGAATATTTTTGAGTAAGGCAGTTACAGGAAGAGAACCCTGCTTTAGAAATATTTCTCTTGAAGTGGGGTACAGGTTTGATAAGAAATATTAGAAGCAGGGAAGATCAGATACAAAGGTATTGGAATAGAACAGGAAACAGGTAATAAACTCTTAAAAAGGTTTAGGTGCTTATCCACACCAATAATAGAAAGACAGGCAGCTATAATAGAAATTGTGTGATATTTCAAGAGACATTCAGCAATAAATAAGTGATTAAAAGATATAAACAGTTCTAAAAGTATTCTAAAATGAAAAATTGCTTTTCAGATAATTAATAATAAAAGAAATGCAAATCCAGACAATTCCAGGTAAAGAGGACAAAAAAATAGAAATAGTTAATGTTTAAAGGGATTGAATGAAGGCAGATCATAGGATATATTGTTGATGGGGATGGTGGACAGCATTCAAAACAGCAACTTGGAATTATGCTTAAAAGTTATGCTTTAAAAGTGTCTAAAATATCCATAGTCTTTGAACCAAAGATTCCACTTGATTTCACCAAATTAGACATATATCCCAGGTAGATAAAAAAAAAAAAATAGAAAGGTCCTATAAATAACATTTCTTTTTTGCAGCAGAGAACCATAAACAAAGAAGATACCTATCAACTGGGGAATGATGGAGCAAAATTTGATAAATGGATATAATAGAATACTATAATACCAAGAGAAATGATGACTATGAATAATTCAGAGAAATTAGAGAAGATTTATAAACTGATATGGGGGCGAAATAAACAGAACCAGGAAACCAGTATCCACAGTGGTAGATAGCCACATCTAAACATGCAGATAGAAACAATAACAAAATAAAACTTAATATTCTGTAATTTTAATGACCAAGATTGGCCTAAGAGAAGTTGAAAGCTGAAAGAAGCTGGAAAAATGTACCTGCTTTCTTTCACTGAA
Source organism: Sminthopsis crassicaudata (assembly GCF_048593235.1). NCBI lineage: Eukaryota > Metazoa > Chordata > Mammalia > Dasyuromorphia > Dasyuridae > Sminthopsis > Sminthopsis crassicaudata. The sequence goes on from NC_133620.1 coordinate 194,318,982, forward strand.
GAGATGGGGGACTATGAGTTTGAAAAATTATATTTGCCAGATGTGGGCAATGTATTTTGTTAATTTTGGTGTAATGTTCCTTTCCTTTCCTTCCTTTCCTTTCCTTTTCCTTTCTGCTTCTCTTTCCTCCCTTCTCTCCTTCCTTTCCACTCTTTTCTTTTCCTTCTTTGTTGTGAAGGAAGGTTTGCTGGATTGTGAAAAAGGGATTTGAAAACTATTAGTTAAAAAGGCACCAATAATTAAAAAAAAAAAAAAAACCCAAAGAACTGGCAGAAAACAATACCTGACATTTTTTGCAGGGATGGGGAAGGGGGAAGGAGGTCTAGGATAGAGAAGAGATTGAGGTAATTTTGAGTCACCTTGAACTTTTGCCTCTGTATGGCTTATATGTAATTTATTAGCAGAATTAAAGAAATCAGAAATAGAAGTTTGTTTTGTAGAAAAGAGGATTGCATTTGGTTTTGAACATATTGGAGGGAGTTAGATTAGTCAATACTTAAGGACTCTTCTAGGATTCAGATATAGAAACTGAGGCTCAGAAAAGTTTAGTGGCTTGAGGTCACATATCTAGTAATAATGGGGTAGAATTTTAATCCGGATTTCTGAGCCAGTGTCTTTTCTGTTGTACTGGACAACCTCATTATGTCTAAAAGCATATTTGGAAATGCTCTCTGATTGGAACTCAGAAGAATCTGGTGTTAGAAATAATAACTTTGGGCATTATTTGCATCAATGTGATGGTTAAAATTGGAGGAGTGCATGCAATTACTGAAAGAAAAGAGCTACAAAATAAACCTTGGGGGATACCAACAGTTAGGAAGAGGAGAGAGAAGGAGAGACATTGATTAGAGGTGGATTTTGTCCATGGTTTCTTGGGAACTCCTACTCTAGTGGGGGGGTCACAAAATATATTTTAACTTATGTAGAATCACACAGTTGTGATTTCTCTATTCTATTCCTTCTTATCACTGCTGATCTATATTCTACCTCAGTCATCTTCCTCTCACCACCATTATCTTTTCCCCAGATTCATTCTTTCACTTTTAACTCAGATTCAATAAACTAAATTATGACCAAAAAAACCCAACCCAAATTCAAATCATAAAAACTGGGAACTTTTATGAATAAACATCTTTTAATTAGAAGATTTTTTTGGAAGGGAGAGATAATGACAAATTTGTTTCAGATTCATTTCTTTTCACTTAGATGTATAGTTGAAAGAAGGCTGCTTGGAGTCAAGTGACCTGGGATAGAATCCCACTTCTACTATTTAATATCTTAGGTAAGTCATTCAACCTTTATGTGCCTCAGTTTCCCCATCTATAAAATGAGAGATTTGGACTAGATAACTTCTAAGAATCCCTCCAGCTGTAGATTTATGATCTAATAATTTTGTATATTAAGGAGCTTTGAATAAAGACATACTTATTTAATATTCCAATTAAATAGGTGCTATCTTTTATAAATGAAAACTATCAGTGATGACTGTAGTAAAGGAAAACAGTACTGATATACTTTTGAATGCTGATGAACAAAGTTATCATCCTTCAAAGAAGTATGTCTCCTGACTCTTGAAATAGAGGTAGTAGATATGCCATCTAGAATGAGGCATATGCTGTCAGATATTTCCTGTGTGTTTATTTGTTTTGACTAAATAGATATCTTTGTTTAAAAAAAAAAGGTAAGTTTTAGTGGGGATCAGAAAGTTTCAGTTTATATATACATACATGTAAACATATTTTACTACATGGATATAGACATGGTTTTACTGGGTAGGCATATAGTTATGTATGTGTTTGCATATATGTACATATATTCATATACACATATATTTATATATATATACACACATACATATATTTTTATTTTTTCTTCCTTATTTATTTTTCATTAAAGCTTTTTATTTTATTTTTTTGTTTTTTTTAATTATAACTTTTTATTGACATTACATATGCATGGGTAATTTTTTACATTATTCCTTGTACTCACTTCTGTTCCGACTTTTCCCTTCCCTCCCTCCATCCCCTCCCCTAGATGGCAGGCAGTCTTATACATGTTAAATATGTTACAATATATCCTAGATACAATATATACATGCAGAACTGTACAGTTCTCTTGTTGCACAGGGAGAATCGTATTCAGAAGGTAAAAATAACCTGGGAAGAAAAACAAAAATGCAAACAGTTTACACTCATTTCCCATTGTTACTTCTCTGGGTGTAGCTGAGTCTGTCCATCAATTGGAACTGAATTAGCTCTTCTCTTTGTTGAAGATTTCCACTTCCATCAGAATACATCTTCATACAGTGTTGTTATTGAAGTGTATAGTGATCTTCTGGTTCTGCTCATTTCACTCAGCATCAGTTCATGTAAGTCTCTCCAGTCTTCTCTGTATTCATCCTGCTGCTCATTTCTTATAGAACAATAATATTCCATAACATTCATATACCACAATTTATTCAACCATTCTCCAATTAAGGGGCATTGATTAATTTTCCAGTTTCTGGCCACTACAAAAAGAGCTGCCACAAACATTTTGGTACATACAGGTCCCTTTCCCTTTTTGAGTATTTCTTTGGGATATAAGCCCAGTAGTAGGGGCAGCTAGGTGGCGCAGTGGATAGAGCACCAGCCTTGAATTCAGGAGGAGTTCAAATGTGGTCTCAGACACTTAACACTTCCTAGCTGTTTGACCCTGGGCAAGTCACTTAACCCCAGCCTCAGGAAAAAAAAAAAAAAAAAAAAAAAAAAAAAAGATATAAGCCCAGTAGTAGCACTGCTGGATCAAACGGTATGCACAGTTTGATAACTTTTTGGGCATAATTCCAGATCGTTCTCCAGAATGGTTGGATTCTTTCACAACTCCACCAACAATGTATCAGTGTCCCAGTTTTCCCGCATCCCCTCCAATATTCATCATTATTTATTCCTGTCATTTTAGCCAATCTGACAGGTGTGTAGTGGTATCTCAGAGTTGTCTTAATTTGCATTTCTCTGATCAATAGTGATTTGGAACACTCTTTCATATAGAAATAGTTTCAATTTCATCATCTGAGAATTGTCTGTTCATATCCTTTGACCATTTATCAATTGGAGAATGGCTTGATTTCTTATAAATTAAAGTCAATTCTCTGTATATTTTGGAAATGAGACCTTTATCAGAACCTTTAACTGTAAAAATATCTTCCCAGTTCGTTAAAGCTTTTTATTTTCAAAATATATACATGGATAATTTTCATCATTCACCCTTACAAAATCTTTTGTTCTAATTTTTTTCCTCCCTTCCCCACCCCCTCTCCTAAACAGCAAGTAATCCAATATATGTTAAATACACACACACACACACACACACACATACACACACACACACATATATATATATATGTGTATATATATATATATATATGCACATATTTAAAAGGCCATCAATATAACATTAAGAAAAGTGAGTTCAAGCAAATCAGCAGCAATTCTCAGGTCATGATTACTCTGATTATACCTAATTTGCAAAACAGCAATATGACATTAGAAAGCACCAAACACAAGCTTCTAAAATTTATCATTTTCCCCCCACAGCATTTATCTACCCATTTTATCTTTTTTTCCCTTCATTTTATCTTCACAAAATTATTTCTCTGATTATCTGCGGCCTGGGTCATACAGACAAATGAACGCCTTTGTTGCCATCAGTTGGTTAAGTAGTCCCACTAATTCTAGTTCTCAAGACTTCCCTCTCCCCATCTCCTCCTAGTGTATGCTGGTGGTATAGTGGATAGAATGTCCAAATTCAACCTCAGCCCCTTAACATCTGTATGACATTGGGCAATTCACTTAAGCCAGTGCTTCAGTTTCCTCATTTACAAAATGAAGATAATAATGACAGCTACTTCTCAGGATTATTGTGAGGATCAAAGGAGATGATATTTATAAAGTACCTAGCACATTACCTGACACATAGTAAGTATCATATAAATGTTAGCTATTATTATTATTACACTACTAATGATGAAGGTTATTTAGTTCTTCAAATAGTGAAGTCAAAACTAAACCTGAACATGTCCTCAGATCTTTGACTTTTCCTTCTCCTTCATGCTATTCCCATATTTAATTGTTACCAAACATTGCCAGTTCTACCTCCATAGCCTTTATTGCTTTCAGTTCCTTCTTTCAATTCCTATGACCATTACCTTGGTTCATACATTATTCCTTGGACTATTTATCAGACTTCTAAGAGGGCTTCATTCTTCCAGTCTCTCCTTTCTTCAAACTATTTTCTATATGACTGCCAAAATAATCTGCCTATATCTAAATCTGCTCCTATCACTTGCTTGTTTAACGAACAAAAACCACCTTTGGTGTCTTCTTCTTTCTTTTAGGATAAAATATAATTTCTGAGCCTGGCACTTACAGGTCTTTCACAATCTAGCTCTTAAAGTAAATTTCCATTTCAACTTACAATTTCAAATTTTTGGACTTCATCGATTCTTCTTTACAACCAAAATGGCTACTTAGCTATTTCTAGAACTTGAAGTTAATCTCCATGCTTTCAGGATCCTTATTCTTCAAACTCAGGTACTGCCTATTCCGGGAAGCCTTCCCTAATTCCCTTTAATCATTGGTTCTCACTCCCTTCTCATGTCAACCTTGGATTTAGTTTTCTATGTACTTGTAACATCCCAACCCTCCTACCCCACAAATGAAGCTTCTTGAGGACACAATGATTTCATTTTTATTTGTATCTGTAACACTTGAGAGGTAATGTCATGTAGTAAAAGGTATCAAAGACAAGGACTGAACAACTCTGAAATGTAATTGGGAAATATTCAACAAAAATATAATAGATAATATTAATATCAATTGCTGAGTTGTTGCAGAATTGTCTGTTCTTCATGATTCCATTTTGGGAGTGGTTTGCCATTTCCTTCTCCAGTTTATTTTATAGATGAAGAAACTGAAGCAAACAGGTTTAAATGGCTTGCCCAGAGTCATAAAGCTAGTAAATGACTGAGGCTGGATTTGAACTCAGGAAGAAGAATCCGCCAGTTTACAAATCCACTGCAATATACATTATGTCACCTACTTTCCTGCTTCTGTTTACTTTACTTCTCATCAATTCATATAAATCTTCCCATGTCCATCAGAAATCATTCCTTTTGTAATTTCTTTGGCCCAATAGAATTCTATTAAATTTCTCTATCATAATTTGTACAATCACTCTTACTGATGGGTATCCCATTAATTTCCAGTTCTTTGTTGATACAAAAAAGTTTTATTATAAATATTTTTGTACATATCTGATCTTTTCCTTTTTTGACCTCTTTGGGGGTCTAGGCTTAGTGTAGTATGACAGGATCAAAGAATATGCCCAGTTTACCAATTGGACATAGTAACAAATTGTTTTCCAGATTGGCTAGAACAATTAATTACTTGATCCTGCTTTTTACCATGATCTTTGCCATTATCTTATCTGTTAAAGATGGAAACAATAATAGAGCATTTAAGAGTATTATCTTATTTAGAAATGCTGAGAGCCCTTCTAGAAATTTACCTCTTTCCAGTTACTGGCATTTTAAGTATTCCATAAATATTTCTGTGTGCATCCCATTAAGGTTTCTGGGTCTCCTGCCATTCTTTGCAGCTAGATGGCACAGTGGATAGTCTGGTCTGAAGTCAGAGAATATTCACCTTCCTGAGTTCAAATCCAACTTCAGACACTGTGACCTGGAGTAAGCAACTTAATCTGTTTGCCTCAATTTGTTTCTTCATCTACAAAATGAGCTAGAGAAGGAAATGGCAAACCATTATAAGTATCTTTGCCAAGAAATTCCCAAATAGGGTCAAGGAAAGTCAAACACAATTGAAAGGACTGAACAACAAAGTATTCAAGTAATCATTTGGTCCCTTAGCTATTTCACGGAAGATCAAAAAGCAGAATCCTTTTTGGTCATAGTGTTTTCCTTCTTTTTTTTTTTTTTTTTTCTTTCCTTTTTTCAAATCTATTTGCAGATTTTAATCCCCTGCAATTCAGTTCTGTAGACTGCCTGCTGCATCAAGAAGTTGTTTTTCTTCATTTGTTCAGTATTGGACTAACATTAATTTAGAAAAATTCTTCATATTTCTCAAATTATCCAGGAATGAACCAATTTCTATCTTCTTAATGGAAGCTATTAGGTTGAAATGATAGATTGCTATTGTTGACAATGACAATTCATCTTACACTTAGTAAATGTGAAGCCAGAGCTTTCTTTACCTTATTCATTTAAGTTAGATCATCATATTTTTACATTACAATAGCCTTTCTTTTCATCATGTGTTTGGTTATTATCCCCATGTTTACTACTATACCCTGGATTTTGAGTCATTTTTCAGCCAGTCTAACTCTCTGTACCCATTTGGAGTTTTCTTAGCAAAGATTCTGGAGTGATTTGCCATTTTCTTCTCCAGTTCATTTTATATATGAGGAAATGGAGGCAAACAAGATTAAGGGATTTGCCTAGAGTCCCAGAGTTATTAAGTGCCTGAAGCTAGATTTGAATTGAGGAAGATGAATCTTCCTGATTCCAGGCTAGGCACTGGAACCACCCACATGCCCTGTACCTTGTTACAAAAATAAAAAATATAGATAATTTCTCTCCCCTTAAAATAGGAATTGCAAAAAAAAGTTTACTCTTCCTCCAAATCATCACTATATTCCTTCAAATAACAACAAATGTTGGCATTATCCAACTGAACTTAGGCAGATTAATAAATTATATTGACTGATGTATAATATCTGGGGAGGAGCCAGCAGTTCTCTGCTTAGACGGTTTACATTGCCTATCGTAAGCAGCTTAGTTAATGCTACCATTTGACCAATGCTCTTGATAGAGAATAATAGAATGCTGCAGCTGGAATGGATATACATCATTCATCCCAAACTCTTCATTTTACAGATGAGAAAATTGTTGCCGATATTGCTTTGAATCTTGGTAATTTTGAATCATGTAGAGATTAGTTCATGAACTTTGATGATAGCTTGTTCTGAATTTTTTATTTGGAATCTTTACAGTAATAAATACAGTTGTCAAGGTAACCACAAAGTTTTAAAATTCAAGATTTTTTAAAAATCATCTTCAGATGTCATTTTTTCTTGCTATTTTGTTTTTAAAAGCCATATATAGTTTTTAATTTATATTCAAGTTGTGTAACGTTCTGATCGTCTCTCAGTTGTAATCCTTCTCTGGGAGGAGGTTTCTTTTCTGTATAATCTTTTCCTCTGTGTGCAGGTTTCCTGAGGGGCTTCTGGAGCCAGAGCAAAGGTAGAATCTCAAATCCTCTTCTTCCTGAATCCTGGCTCTGAATCTCCTCCACCTCTTGTTCTTCCCCAATCCAGACTCTCTCCTTCCAGACTGCCATCTAAACTCAATCTCCCAGTCTAGACTGACTTCAGACTCAATGTCGCTTTTTTTTTTTTATCCTCGAAGAGAATGGGTTTGTGAGAACTCAGGGACTTGTGGGAAATACTTCAACCAATGAATTTGCTCCTTTTAAAGGTGTAAACTCCTTTAAATATGTAAACTCCTTTTCAGAAGTCTAAAGGTGTAAACTCCTTTTAAAGATGTGAACTCTGAGCTAGAGAATTGTTTAGACAACCTGAGTTAGCACTTTGTAATCCTAACAAAGTTGAACATATCAGGAGGAAATAGTGATTATAGTCTTGAACTATATAGCATTTGAGACAATATATCTGTGTAATTTTTATTTTGGAAGTTTTACATAAGTACAAGTACTAATTAGCATGTAATAGATGAGAAATCTGAGGCTTATAGAAGTTATTACTTACCTAAGATCACACAGCTGGTAAATAACAGTTAAAATTTGAACCAAGACTACTAACTCAGTATTATGCCAGTAAAATAATTTCTTTTCTACTGCCACATAAAAGAAAATAGTTATGAAGTGAAAATACAGTAGTCAAACTTTCATAATACCAATGAATATTTGAGGAGTAAAGGTGAAACCATTTAATTAACAACTGTGCCACTTGTTTTAAAGAAAGGCACACTACTAATATGGTAAATGTCATTTATTAACTGGATGTATTACAGATTATTTAAATAATAATCCAGATTTAAGCAATAATAACTATTATAAATTTCGTCACAATGGAAGTTATTTGAGAATTTTAAAAAAAAGAAAGATTATATTTCTAGTTTGAATAAATAACATCAAAAGACAGCTGAATAGTGTAGTAGATAAAACCCTGAATCTGGAATTAGTAAGGTCTGAGTTCAAATCCAGATTCAGCCATTTACAAGCTGTGTCATCCTGGACAAGTCACTTAATCCTGTTTAGCACAATTTCCTCATCTGTAAAATGAGTTTAGGAAGAAAATAACAAACTACTCCTGTATCTTTGCCAAGAAAAGCCCAAATATGGGAATGAGGAATTGGATATGATTGAAAAACAGCAATAACAACAAAATAGGAATAACAATAGCACATACCTCCCAGGTTTGGTATGAGCATCATATGTGATAATATTTGTAAAGCAATTAGCATCATGTCTGGCACTTAGTAGGTGCTTTACATATACTCATGTTTTTCCTCTTCCTTAATAATAATTATAGCTGACATTTACATAACTCTTTAAGATTTGCAAATTATGTGTGTATGTGTGTATAATAGGCCTTTTCAAATACAGATCTATCACTTCTCTATAGGAGAAGTTTATAGTTTATACCTGTAGTAAGAATATAAGAATAGGAGATACATAAATGATCTAGAATTCACATTTGACTGGTTAAAATGGCTTAATACACATGTTACACTTTTATAATTAGCTTATTATTTAGATAGTTCTATGTATTTTTAATTTCATTGTTGAGGATATTTCTTCTAGCTAGGCCCAGATTGCAACTTCAAAGAAACCCAGAAACATACTTTTAAAAATTGTTGAAATCATATTTCATATTTTTTATTGAAGAGAAATTTTCAGAATGTATTCATGTAACCCTTGGCCAAGAATCTCAGATAGGTTTGGCCTTTAAGAGGCTTCTCATAAATTATACATTCTTGGGATCGTGTTTTCACCCAGAATTCCCCTGGAAATATAAAAATCTAGCTTGTTATCTTGCTCTCTACAGAAAAAACAAAAGGGCATGCAGCTCCTATGCAAGCACTTAGGCTAAGGATATACAAAATACAAGGTTCTTGCACCCAATGGCATCTGAGCTCCTAGCAATCAAACCAGCCGCCCTTTTTTCTGCAGTGAACACTGTCTTTCCTAGTGACCTATATAGTCTTCCAGACTTAAGAGTACTAATGTAAAGATGAGATTTTCCCCAAAGAGAAAAGAATTAAGTGAGTGCTAGCCTTTGGTATGAGTGGGAGACAAAGATCCAGGTTTGCCCCTTCACATTGTAGTTCTGTCTTTTGTTATACTTCAGCTCTATCTTTGTCTTAGTCCCAGAAATTCTTCTGCTCGGTCTAAGAGTTTGTCCAAGAATATAGAATTGTTCAGGAACTATTCCACATATTGGTTTCTCTTAAAGGAAATTTATGGTCCTTTTGGTTCTCTTCTGCTTGTTGTATCTAGAACTGAGAGGCTCCTGTGGAAGGGAGATAGTTGAATAAGCATTCTTTTCCCTTACTCTCTAGGGAACTACACATGGTATTCTGTAGCCTTTATCTCTCAATTCTGATCTTTTTCTGTCTCAGTGACTTGGTATAAATCTAAGGCTATTTCTTAAAAGGCTAAATCTAAAGTGTGTACGAGATGTTCGCTATCCTTAATTCAACTAGTCAGTCTCAAATAGCATGGTTCAATCAGTCATTGTCATTGTATTGTCAATGAACCAATAAGCACCAAGGACAAAGGTAATTGTTCACTACCTATTAAATAAAATTCATAAAGATAAATGGAATCCATTGGGATTCTGGACATGACATACTCTATGGCAGTGGAAAACACTTTAAGACAGCAAGCATCTCTATAATTTATGCTTCACTTGGTTTTGATAATCATATGATTATTGAACAAAGTTATCTGTGTTGTTGCTCATCTCCAGGACTGTTGTTCTCAACAAATGCATAGTAGACTTTTTGCTGGGGAAGAAGATTAAAGGCTCTGTTTTGCCCTGCCAGGTCAAATGTTTTTTAAAATTATTATCAGTAATCAATAAATTCCCTGGATTCTTGTTTCAGTCAGCCATATGACTAAAGACTAAAATACTGGAAATAATCAGTAGAGACCTTTTTATGCTTTCCTTTTATTTTCATCAAGTATATTCCTAATGCACATACAAATCATTTTATAGAGATGAGGAATTGGGTAGTTGCTAATTTCTTTCCCATCATTTTTTTGGTTAATATCATAATATTTTTTCAAAGGCAAACTTGTGGATCTCAGGCTAAGAACTCCTGGTTGGGAGAATCTTGTCAAAGTCTTTACAGTTTCTTCCTTATCTGAAAAGCCCGCCAAAAATCTGGCCTTCCAGGAATCAACTTGAGCTTTGCCCATATGTTTCTTCAAGCAAAAAAAGGCAGCAAAGGGAAAGTCGTCTTTGGTCAGAGAGTTGAAAGATGCCAGCCAAGATGCTTTGCATCAGAGACTCTCTGTCCCCACCGCTGCTGACGGTGTGTATCTTCCTCTGTCTAATGCCTTTTACTAACCAGACTTTAACCTTGCTTCCAAACCTGGCAATAAATCTTGTTTTTAATCATCTAGGTTTTGGGGCCTGTAAATTCATTTACAGGGGACTCTCGCTGCCATTAGACCTAATTTAACTTTGTATCCTTGCGCCGAATCCTAAAGGGTTGCAGGGGAGCTCCATGTGACTCCCTGTACCCCAATCCTGCCACTAGACCTCAGTTAATCCTACTGAAGTATATACCTCACCATTAGTTATTTACTTCAATTATGTGGTTCCCTGTTACCTCATCATGTTACCTCATCAATCTTAACAACCAGAAGACATCAGAAAATGTGGAAGCATGCATTCTCTTGTTGGAGTGTAGAATAACAGGTACAAAAGTAGTAAGATATCTCTCTAATTGTTGGCTTATTCCTTGAATTGTATCCTCAATACTTCTCACAGTGCCGGCACATGATAAGCACTTAAATGATTGTTGATTGATTTTGACTACTTCCAAACTTGTTTTGTTTTCATCTTTTTCACTTCTCATTAATATTTGTTGCTCAGTTATTTTTCAGTAGTGTCTGACTCTCCGTGACCCCATTTGGGGCTTTCTTGGTCAAAGACACTGGAGTGTTTTGCCATTTTCTTCTCCAGATGAGGAACTGAGGCAAACAGGGTTTAGTGACGCCCAAAGTCACACAGCTAGTAAGTATCTGAGGCCACATTTTAACTCAAGAAAATGATAAGTCTTCCTGCCTCTACAACTGGCACTCTATCCACTGCATCACCTGGCTGCCCCTTCCCGTTAATAGATACCTAAATAAGTACCTTCCTTTACAAATAAACAGAACCAACCAAAAAAAAAAAAAACCAGAAGTTTTCTAAAAACTATTATTTTAAATTTAATATATGCTTAACATATGCTTATAGTGACAATTAGATGACACAATAGATAGAGCATCAGACATGGAATCAGTTAGACCTGAGTTTAAATCTGGCCTCAGACATTTACTGTGTGCTAGATTCTGGGCAAGTCACTGAACTTCTTTGCCTCAGTGTCCTGTCAAATGAAAATAATCATAGAATTTATCTCACAGAGTTGTGAGGATAAAAGGAGTTAAAGTGGTTAGCAATAAATCAAATAAGTACTCGCTTCCTTTCTACTTTCCTTTAAAAATAGACTATGTAACAAAAGCTCATAATTTCCTATACTTGTTTTGTTTTTGTACTGTAACGTTTGTGTCTGTTAATGAGAATTAAGTTCTTTTTTAAAATCAATGTTAAAAAACCCCCAAACTCAAGGTTATAAACCATAACCAGGCAATAAAATAAGTCTTATCTACAGGTAGCAATACTCTATTGGGTATGATCAAGGAATAAAATAGGTTCTAAATGATAAAACTTTTCAGATAAGTGAAATTTGGTTCTTTAAATTTCAAAACTTCAAATTCTCCCTGTTTTTCTTGGAAATCTTCCTCCCAAAGGTGTTCTTTGTCTTTGTAAATATAAAATGCTGGACATAATTTGTCTTTGTTTGTCTAAAGATTCATCATTACAGGGTGTTAACGAGGACCAGCACTTCTTATGTGGACCCTTGCCAAGCTTTTTTTAGGGCTTCTCATTTATTTTTGATTATCACCTGTGACTCCAGGAAACTGTATCATAGTAACCAAACCGTAATAAAACCATTTTAGCAGATGGGCTAAACCAGTGTGAAGGTAACCAAAGGCTTTAGAACCAGCAATGAGTCGGTTTCAGACCCAGCAGTGAGTTAGAATGTTTACCCCAAGCATGTGAAGTCTTTTACTGGTAGAATGGGCAGACAAGAACAATTTATTCCAGCATTCATAAAGGCAACTGAAGCAGATGCTGTGAAGGGCTTAGGCCCTGAGAATGGGGTGGGAGGGCATCATGGTGCCTAAGGATGGCCAAATTGACCGAGATTGGAAACAGAATAGTACCAATCAGTAGTGGGACTAACTCCATGAGTATCTCTTATCTTTTCAGACTGGACAGGATAGATTCATATGCATAGATGGATAAATATGCATATACTCATATATAGGTATATCTATACATATGTGTATATGTGTATGTGTGTGTATTTGTTTTCCAAATAAAACTAATTTCCACATTTATTATATCCAAAAATATACTGTCTATTCCCAGAGTCTATTTACGTCTTTGTTAGGAGATAAGTTATATATTTTATTGTGGGTGGTCTAAAATTAATATTACCTTATTTTAAGTAGGATTCTATTTTAATAAGAAGCCAGTTTTTAAAGTATCCCATTAGAAAAATGCTCTAAATTTAGGAGTCAGGAATGACTTATGAATTCAGGCCCTCTTCTTGAGAAGAAGACAGATCATGGTCATGCAACAGAGAAATAGCACCCAGGAGGGACTAAGAGTTGGTTGGCGTACAGGGAAATTGAGAACACTTAGTGCTCTCAGAGAAGCCAGAAATCATTAAGATAATGGTCTGAAAAACTTCCAGGAACAGCTTGGATGATGGGATGGGTAGTTATAGAAAAAAACCCCACAATAATTATTTATTAAGAATTAACAAAACTCATAAAAGTTGTTATAATTGTGTCAAAAGTTACTAAATCTTTTCCTAGGAGTTTGAATTTCTTTTGTTCTCCTTGTTTTAATATATGTTATAGGAGTGTTTAGGAGAAGAAAGATCTCAATTTTGTGGCTTCCATCTTCACGAGAGAAGACACATGGTCTTCTTAATAATAAGAGGAATAATAATAATAATAATAGGAAAATAGAGATTAATCTCTGAGTAATGAAATTTAAAAAAATAATATTTTTCTCCTGTTACATATAAAACAATTTTTAACATTCTCTTTAACTTTAAGTTCTAAAATCTATTCCTCCCTCTTCCGTGAGATGGTTAGCACTCTTTATAGGTTATACATATGCAGTCATGTAAAATATTTCCATATTGGTCATTTTGTACAAGAAGACTAAGGAAGGAAGAAAGGAAGGAAGGGAGGAAAGAAAGATAATATGCTTCAATCTGTATTCAGATAGCATCAGTCCTTTCTCTCAAGTTGGATAGTTGTTTTTTTTTTTATAATGAGTCCTTTGAGACTGTCTTAGCTCATTGTATTGCTGAAACTAGCTAAATCATGCACAACCCATCATACAATATTGCTGTTACTATGTACAGTGTTCTACTGATTCTGCTCACTTTACACTGCATCAGTTCATGGAAGTCTTTGCAAGTTTTTCTGAAATCCACCTGCTTATCATTTTTTATAGCACAATAATATTCCATTGCAATCATATGCCATAATTTATTCATCCATTTCCCAGTTGATGGGCATCCCTTTGATTTTCAATTATTACCCACCCTAAAAAAGTTATTATAAATATTTTGTACAGGTAAGCCCATCCCCACGTCCCCTTTTAAATAATCTTTTTGGGACATAAACCTAGCAAAAGTATTGCTAGGTAAAAAGAATATGCATAGTTTTAAAGTTCTTTTGGTAAAGAACCCTATTGACCTCCAGAATGGTTGGATCAGATCATGTGAGTAAGGTGATTTTCTTAAGATATTTTCATTTTTATAGAAAAGGATAGAGTGGATAGTGTGGTGCAGATTATGTCTTTGATTTAATATAATTATGCAGAGTTCCCATTTAGGAATTGCTGTAGTGTGGCAGATCAGTATCTATTTTACAATTTATATTCTTAGAAAGTGTCCTGGGCCACTAAGAGATTGATGATTTGCCAAGAGTCAGACGGTTAGTATGGGTCAGAGGCAGGAATGAAACTTTTCCTTATTCTATTCTTAATACCAATCATAATGACTGTCTCTTTATTTAGTTTAAACTACACTAAACAGGCACCACTATTAAATCGGAAGGAACTGCCTAAAGCATAACCATGGAACCAATATGACTTAAAAGTTCCTAAAACTCCCCTCATTGGTGGAAATTGATGAGTTATGGGAGTTATGGGAGAGTTTAGGAGAAGAGCGATCTCAGTTTTGTGGCTTCCATCTTCAAGAGAGAAGACACATGGTCCTTTCTCCCAAAATTTCACCTAGTATGCCCCTCATGGCACTGAGTTATCAATCTCCATCAATGAAGAGAGTTTTATGTAAAACAGCTTTGAGCCTTAGGTTATAAAAACGACTAAATCCCCGTTTTGACTTATTTTAATTATAAAAACCTCAAAGATGTCCCACACAAAGACTAGACTAGACATATGAATGTTACACATTCTTTATACAGCTGCCTTCTGATGGACCTCCTCCCAGCTATAATCTGCTTTCAGAAGCCTCTCTGTTTGCATCCCAGATTGTATCCAAGGGCAGAAATAACAGTTGCCAGGGGAAACCAGCTAACCAAGTATTGCATGTAAAATGAAGTCAGCCAGCCCTGTTTGGAACAGAGCTGTTGGAGTAGGAAGTCATTGATCTGTATGCTTGTGTGGTTTTGCATGGTGTATTTTCAGGACTGTTGGAAAGATTTGCCTGCTCCAGCATATATTATCTTCCTTACTTATCTTTACTTGGCTCTTCCAAATTGTCATTAATGAGAGACTTATAGAGCTTGTGGTTTTGCTATTTGGGGGAAGGGAACTGAGAGAGACCATAAGTCATTGGGTTTAGAGTTGAAAGACTTTTTAGAGGAACCCAATACTCTCATTATATAGATGGGAAAATTGAGTCTTAGAGTAGTTAAATTATTTAGCTAAAGCCCAAGGTAAATAGCAGAATTGGGATTTCAGTCTAGGTTTTCTGACTACATCAAATGCCTTATTTTTTTTTTTTTGGTCTTGATTTGAATTATCCGGCATACCTTTTAATGCAAATATTCCAGTATAAATAAGGGAATTTCATTTAATCATAATTTAGTGGGAATTCATTTAATTAGATTGTTTTCCTCCTATCTGGGATATGTACTGCCAAAAACTGAAGATTAAATAGGGGCAGAGAAGGAGGGAGAGTTAACTTTGGAATATGGTATGCTTCCCAGGAGAATAAGCCTGAAAGATGCTATATGCAGGATGATGTATTTTTGCAATGCCATAAGGTTGTATGAGTGCCTAGATGGTGGTTCATAATAGATTTGC
This sequence comes from Sminthopsis crassicaudata, assembly GCF_048593235.1. Taxonomy (NCBI): domain Eukaryota; kingdom Metazoa; phylum Chordata; class Mammalia; order Dasyuromorphia; family Dasyuridae; genus Sminthopsis; species Sminthopsis crassicaudata. The sequence continues at coordinate 194,334,693 of NC_133620.1, forward strand.
AATTTCATGTCCAATCATCTTTTTTTTAATTGCTATTTTATTATGCTATGAAAATATTTGTGTTATTTCACAAATTAATTATAACTTTTTTTTCCAAAAAAAAAAAAAAAAAGATTAAAAAGAGAGGAGGTGTCAGGATATAGCAGAAAGGAAAGAAAGACAGGTATAGTATACTTAATCTAAATTTACCTACCTTGCAGTTGGTCCAAGGCCAGCCTTGCTTCTGTGTCTGAAAAAGGACAAAAATAGAAGGGAATCTAGAACTCATTCCAGGGATCATTTAACCTGGAGGCTGTAAACTTAAAAAAATCTTTATAACTGCATTTCAGTATAATTGGTTTACTTTGCAATTCTATATATTTTGTCTTATAAATTTAAAACTGTTGTTCTGATAAGGGGTCCATGTTGATGTTCAGTTGTGTCCAAATCTTCTCATCCTATCTATCCTATCTATCTATCCTATCTATCTAATAGCATAGCCAAGATCTAAAATCAAATTCTCTTGAAACTTGATTGAATGCTTTTTTTGATCTCAATATACAGCCTATCTAATTGGGAATTCTGCTAGCTCTTTATTTCCAAAAAGTCTGGAGACATTTTATTTTGCTTCTGAATGTAAGATTGTTCTAGGATTGTTGTTATTGTTGTTGTTCCTTCATTCTTCAAGAAGATCAATAGCTTTATGGCTTTGGCTTGTGTATGATTTAGATTTAAGTTAGACAGAGTTACACAATCATCAGCTTCACTTCCAGAATCATTGGAGTCCAATGGCAAGACAAAAGTCAGGATGACTGGTGGATGTGGTGGATGACTTTGCTTTTTAAAACTCATATTGTTCTGGGAGTGTTGGGACTGTCATAATCGTTATTATAGCAGAGGGTGGTAAAACATCTCCCCAAACTGTATTGAATTCCACATGTTATTGATCTGTGGAGCAACTATCACTATTCTCAGGAAATTTCAACATCCATCCCTTTCTCTCCACTGACCCAGCCACCACCATAGTTTAGGCTCTTGTCACCTTTTGCCTAGACTACTGTAATAACATCCTAAATTGGTTTTCCAGCCTCATGTCTCTTCTCATGCCCATCCACCATTCACACAGCTGTCAAATTTATTTTCCTAAAGCATAAGTCTGACAGGATCCATTCCTTATAGTATGAACTTCAGTGGCTCCATAATTCTGCTACAATAAAATATAAATTCTCAGTTTGGCATTTAAAGCTCTTTCACCCTCTTTTGTCTTTTCAGTCTTATGTATTATTTCCCTCCGGACACTCTACAATTCAGGCATGCTAATCTAGGCTTTGTTCTTCCAAAGGAGGTTACAACTCTTTCTCTGTTAACTTTGGAATTACCTTTCTCCAGGTTTGGAATATTCTTCTTTTTTTACCTCCATCAGGTGTCCTTTAAGAGTCAGCTGAAATGCCTCCTGCTGTAGGAAGTCTTATCTGGTTAATCTGGCTTCTAGTCGTATCTTCTGAAATTACTTTATATCCACTGGGTTTCTGCCTCACATGTAACTATTCATATGTGTTCTCTCCCTCCCCTCTCACTTCTTTATAATATTCTTTGACGCCATAAGTTTTTAGCTTCTACTCAGTATGTATACATAGCAGGCTTTTTTGATAAATACTGTTTTATTTTTTTCCAATTACATGTAAAGATAGTTTTCAACATTTATTTATAGCAATATTGAGTTCCATATTTTTCCCTCCTTTCCTTACCTTGTCCCTAAGATGACAAGCCATCTAATAAAGATTATACCTATGGAATTGTGTTATATATATTTTTCCACCCAAGTCATCTTGTAAAAGAAGCTGAACAAAAGGGATTGTTTTTGCATCCCTAGTGCTCACCACAGTGTCTAGCCATTAGTTAATACTTAACACTGATTGAGCAATGATCCAAGACAATTCCAGTAGATTTGGGATAAAAAATGTCATCTACATCCAGAGAAAGAACCATATGGAGACTGAATGAAGATTGAAGAAAAGATATTTTACTTTTTTTGTTTATTTGCTTTTTATTTCTTGTGGTTTTTCTATTTTGTTCTGAATTTTCTTTCATGATATCAGTAATTTGGAAATACATACATACATGTATAACCTATATCATATTGCTTTTTGTCTTGGGCAGGATGGAGAAAGGAGTTAAGGGAGAGGGAAAAAAATTTGGAACTCAAAATATTACAAAAATGTATTTTGAAAACTATCTTTACATGTAACTGGAAAAATAAAATACTATTGAGGAGAAAAAAATGTTCATTGACTGAATAGGAATCCACATTTGGAAGATGAGAGATGTCCATCATCTATTCAGCAACATCCCTCTTGAGGATCTAGATACCATCTCTTCTGCTCTTTTATCTCTGAGCAATTTTGTTGGAGTAACTTTTATCTAAATGTGGTGATTGGATGAATTTACCCCAGTAATATATGTGCTAGTTAATCCATTCAAAGCACTGGTGGGAAAAGCTGCCAGTGGGCTACAATGCTGATAGTGGTAGTAGCAGAGATTGGGTTGAGTTAAACTTTTCAAAATCCCTCAAGTCCTGCTATGGAGACTATTGTATATTCCACTTATACCTTGGGTTACAGCCTTGTTTTTAGATTCTCTTGCAGTGAAGAAAATCTCTTCATCTTCTCCAAAGGTTAATAGATGTTATCTGAATTGAATTTATCTAATAGTCTGATTTAACCTCTAAACTATATTCCAGTGAGAAATTGTTTTTCTGTTTAATTGAAGGTGAAGGCTGAAATAACCAAACTTTTTCATTTGGGAAAAGGCTCAGCATTTTCTAAGATTTAAAAAATGCAAACAGACTTCATGGGAGTCAGAGTCTCTGGTGCTCAGGTTTCAGAGTTCTGATTGCTGATAAGTTGCACATTAAGGCCTTTTCAGAAGTGTGCAGCCTTTTTATTCAGAGGTGTTTAGGGCTTCATAATAATGTAATAATGTGGGATATATCAAGTGGTAATAATGAGAATCTTGGCTTCAAAATTGTTATGGTAATATGAATTTCTGAGGCTTGAGCCTCCAGCTAATAGGAAATACAGACAGAAAGAGAAAATTTCATGTTTTATTCACCATTTTGCTACCACTACTCCCAAAGCAGAAAGAAGCAGCTCAATGTGGTGCAATCCTAAGTCTGGCTGGATGAATTAATGTAGCTCAAATTAAACAGATTTTATCGTGACAGGTGGAATGCAGAAGGGACAGTTTGCATTCCTTCCCCTACCTCTAGAATTTATGTCTACAAACATGCTAATCATCATTGTTTATAATTGATTAACATTTGAAAAAATAAAATCCAACTCCCTTAGAAAGCACATGTTTTGGTGTGTTATAGACTGATGATAATTATCTTCTAGTTGCTAATAAGTCATGCTTTGTTGCATTTTATCATAAATATTCTAAAATAAATTTTGAAATAAAAAAGACAAGAATACCCATAAATTATATAAACAAAATAACTCAAAATTTGATTTTGCATTTTCTAGCTTAACCTTGATGTTATCTCTTTAATTTCCTAATAAATCATTCACATTCAGTATAAACACGTGCAAAAATAG